>NW_010288131.1:0-13629 GCF_000700745.2 Antrostomus carolinensis
GCCCACCTCTCAAGCCTGTCCAGGTCCCTCTTACTTCCTGTAAGCGGAACGAAAGCGATAGCGCCCAGCAGCCATAGTTAAACAAGACTCTGATCAGAACTGCTTCTTCCAGTTATCTCCCATTTGAAAAAAAAAAAAAAAGAAAAGAAAAGAAATCATATGGCTTCTGCAATCTCACTGTTGTCGGTATCTTTCCAAATGAAGAGCCCAATTGTTGTAATTTACAGTCATTTCCCTTGGTTCTGTACTAATAGGACACAAAATGCCTGGCATTAATTAACTGAACTTTTCAACTGTCGCTACAGGTCCCTGTATGCAGTAAGAGCCATGAAAGTAAGCTCAAACCCAGCACTGATAATTCCACTGCATCATTTTGCTTTAGAAAGATGCACATCAGACCCTCAGGACCAAAGAATATGCATTCCTTAGAAAGTAACCTGCTCGTCATACGTGTTGGAAATGCACGTGCAACACACACATTACGTATATGTCAGGGTGAGAGTTTTCCATCTTTCTCACTTTTAAATCCAGTGTGATTTCCATGAAGTCTGTGAAATTATGCCAGATAGAAAGAGGTGCAACTCAGCAGAATTTCATCTTTACTACTTAATACTGATTGTTCTTAATTAATTCATTATATATATTATGCCTACCCTAATACAGCCCAGTTACCCTGGTCACAGGTTTCAGATATGTTCTGGACACCCAAAGCTCCTTCTAGAGAAGAGGAGGTTGCAAACAACTCTTCCTACTGTGAAGTCCTTTCTTTGCTTATTTTCTATATAGAAAGCGACACAAAATACGCTGCATGTGCCTTAGGCACTGAAGTCCTGTTGAGTATATTCCTCTATTGTCAGGCATAGATATGAATCAAAGGGCCTACTGAGAAATGATTTCCCATCAAGCACTTCAGGATCGTAACTATTCTGCCCCTCTACTCCACTCTTGTAAGGCTCCACCTGGAGTACTGTGTCCAGTTCTGGAGCCCTCAACACAAGAGAGACCTGGACCAGTTGGAACAAGTCCAGAGAAGGGCCACCAGGATGATCTGAGGGCTGGAGCAGCTCTGCTGTGAGGACAGGCTGAGAGAGTTGGGGTTGTTCAGCCTGGAGAAGAGAAGGCTCCGGGGAGATCTTATAGCGGCCTCCCAGTACCTGAAGGGGTTACAAGAAAGCTGGGGAGGGACTTTTCATAAGGACAACTAATGACAAAACAAGGGGAAATGGGTTTAAGCTGAAAGAGGGGAGGTTTAGATTAGATATTAGGAAGAAGTTTTTCACTGTGAGGGTGGTGAGACAGTGTCCCAGGTTGCCCAGAGAAGCTGTGGCTGCTCCTCCCTGGAAGTGTTGAAGGCCAGGTTGGATGAGGCTTTGAGCAACCTGGTCTAGTGGAAGGTGTCCCTGCTGCTGGCAGGGGGGTTGGAACTGGATGATCTTTAAGGCCCCTTCCAACCCAAACCATTCTCTGATTTTTTTCACATAACTAGAGAATTTCCTCACTTGTTACTTCACAAACCAAAGCTTTGTAGTAGAACAAGGTAGTTTCTCGTTCTTTACTATGTATGGTGTCTTTAGCACAGGAAAACACAAGGTAGTTATGGCTTTTTTTATTAGTTCCTGGTGGTCTGCAATGTGTGGCTAGTTGTGTACACAATTTAAAAGTACCTGCTGTCACGGAAAGAATCAATCTCTGTTTTAACCTTAAAAAGCAACCCTTAAAAAAATATAAGTGTTGTTTAGAATGAATGCAAAGGGGAAAGAACAAAATCTTAAATTTTTAAACATAGTATTCCCTGTGTTTGTTTGGGATAGAAATCTGGGGTTTTTTTTCCTGTCAAATGATTCTCAACCTTACAAAAGGTGGAATAAAATAACACTTTTGTTGCTAGAAATTCTAGTAAATAGTTTATGGCCTTCAAAAAGAATTCACAAAGTGATCACATATTGAAGAGGCTGCTGTTCAGAAGATGCCAAATTTGAGAGGAGTGAGAAAGAACTTTTTTTCTGTGTTGTAGTGTGAGTTATTTTTAAGAACTTGGCAGGTTCAGAAACATGTTATGAAACTTGACTTTTACTGGTTTCTTGTATCAAAAAACTGTTTTTGAAGACTGAATGAAGTGCTTTGATCTAAGAGATAAGCAGAATAATAGGCTTGTGGTACAAGGCTTAGGTTCCAGCCCTTTTGCCATTTCCCATGTTTTAGAGACATATTTTATTACTGGTAAGCAGAACAATCACAGGTGACTACTGGGATTCTTCATACAAACTACGTTTACAGTATTTGCTAAAGTTTAAAGGAGAAAGAAAATTTTCTTCATTTTGTTACTTTATTTTACCGAACTTGTTCTGTGCAGTTTCATTTTGACAATATATTCCAGCTGAACATTTAAAATTATTAAGGACATAGGCAAATGGTTGCGTTTGGAATGGAGACATAAAATTTATAAGGATGGATGGTGGCCTTTTGCTTACTCTTGTAATCATGAAGACAGCGACCTCCAGCTTCTGCTGAGAGCCAGTTTCACTGCAAACAGCCTGCTGTGCATCAGCTTGTCTGCCCTCCGTTATCAGTGTGATTATTACGGTAACCTCATAGCTGAGGTGGATATTCCACACAATAATGTCACCACTTCTCTTAGACATTTACATAATAGCATCTTAGAAACTTTAAAATCTGCTTTCAACAGTGATTTGAGAGTTCAGGTTTTATACGCATGTATTTATCAGATGAAAGGTGTGTGTTGAGAGAACGTTTCTTCTTCTTGCTCAAAAAACCAGTGCTTTTAAAAGGCGGGTACCTAAAAGTTAAAAGGCACCAGGGTGTTTACCTCCTCTTCGAACAATCTAGGCCAACCTTGTAGAAATACAGAGAGAAAATCTAGATGCATGATGAATATTGCTGATTAATGATCTGGAATGAATTTGTGAACAGTTGCAACTTAACAGCTAAATCGGGCGGCAGTATGTGTTGTTGGAATATCAATGCTGAGAGAGAAAACAGGAGAACTGGTCTGAGTGAGCCTGACTCAGGTCAGGAGCGTGCAGAATGCGCACGGCAGACAGGCAGGCAGTGTGGCGCTGGGTCCCAGGCCGGGGGCCATGTGCTCACTGCGTGCAGAGAAAGGGAAAACCTGAATTGAAAGCTTCATTGTGTGTGTAATAGGGGTCCTTGTCCAATTTATCACTTATGGCCACATCCAGAGGGTAGTGGTCACTGGCTCAATGTCCAGATGAAGATTGGTGATGAGTGGTGTCCCACAGGGGTCTGTACTGGGACCAGTACTATTTAATATCTTCATCAATGATGCAGACAGTGGGATCGAGGGCACCCTCAGCAAGTTTGCAGATGGCACCAAGCGGAGTGGTGCGATTGACACATCTGAGGGACGGGATGGCATCCAGAGGGACCTGGACAAACTCAAGGAGTGGGCCTGTGTGAACATCATGAGGTTCAACAAGGCCAAATGCAAGGTCCAGCACCTGGGTTGGGGCAATCCCTGTTGTCAATACAGGTGATGGGATTAAGGCATTGAGAGCAGCACTGCTGAGAAGAACTTGGGGGTACTGGGGGGATGAAAAGCTGGATATGAGCCAGCAACGTGCACTCACAGCCCAGAATGCCAACATATCCTGGGCTGCATCAAAAGAAGTGTGACCAGCAGGTTGAGGGAGGCCCCTCTGCTCCGCTCTCCTGAGACCCCACCTGCAGTGCTGCCTCCAGTGCTGGGGCCACCAACACAGGGAATACATGGGCCTGTTGGAGCGGGTCCAGAGGAGGGACACAGAAATGATCAGTGGGAGTTGGGGTTGTTCAGCCTGGAGAAGACCTTATTGCAGCCTTTGTGAAGGGCACCTGTAAGAAAGATGGGGATGGACTTTTTGACAGGGCCTGTAGTGATAGGACACAGGGAAATGGTTTTAAACCAAAAGAGGGGAGATTTAGACTAGATGTAAGGAGGAAATTTGTTATGATGAGGGTGGTGAAACCCTGTCCCAGGTTGCCCAGAGAGGTAGTAGAAGCCCCATCCCTGGAAACACTCAAGGTCAGGTTGGACGGGGCTCTGAGCAACCTGATCTGGTTGAAGATGTCCCTGCTCACTGCAGGGGGTTGGACTAGATGGCCTTGAAAGGTCCCTTCCCACCCAAACCAGCCTGTGATTTTATGATTTTTCGCAAGGTAAAGATTAACAGGCTGCATTGTCCCATATTGCACACGATCTAGATGCGGTTTTGTCTCAACTTTTAAAACTATTTAAACTTTCTTCCTAGACTGTAGGTACTTAATTGTGTGAATAATAAAAAATGAAAGCAATGTGACCACCATATTCTATTCTTCATCTCATGGTCCATCACCCTGCCAAGCCTCACTCAGGGGTTTGGTTTGGCTTTGATTTGGGGGTTTGTTTACATTTTGCTGTTACCTTTACTTTGTTTTCTTTCTGATCTTTTGTATTTGTAAAAAATGTGTAACATCCTCTGTCTCTTTTCAAGCTGTTACTCTGCTTTTAGCTGCCCTCTGCTTAATTCTATCCATTTGATAGCCAAACACTTGCAGTTCCTGGAGTCTTATCTCTGAGATAACACAGGTAACATATTTCAGTATTGGAGCTGGTTTGCAAATGCCAGATATACCTTAATTAGCAAATGACTAACTTTAAGTATACTCTAATTAGAGATATATTTTCATGTTGGTATCTGAGAACTTGCTTGACTCTGACAAGAAAACAGCTAACCCTTGCCATCTTGTGAAACCAAAAACAGCCACTGTCTGAAAGCACTGACTTTCACAATACTTGAATGCCTCTAAAATTTTCTCTCAGTTGGATAACCAATGCTATGTAAGGAGTGTCATCCATGTCTCAAAGGAAATGCAATCCCATAGCTTTCTTCTTATTTTCTTTGAAAACAAAAAAAAAAAGTTACAATTGCTTCCAAATATTTTCACCTGTCCTTACTGTTTCAAACTGGGCCACTGCAACTCAATATTATTTGTGTTTCAGAAGTATTACTACTGATAATTACCCCATATATTAGTTGAAAGGAGATTTATGTATTGTTTTCATAATTCTTTAAATTTTTTATTATTTTTTTTTAAATAACTCTTAGGAAATGGCAAAGATTCTCAATCATCCAAGAGTATATGCTTTTCTGCACATACCAGTCCAGTCAGCCTCTGACACTGTGCTCATGGACATGAAAAGAGAATACTGCGTGGCAGACTTCAAACAAGTAGTGGATTTCCTTAAAGAAAAGTAAGTCTACTAATAGTTGAGAAAATAACAGTTAGGGGTTTTTTTTGCAATGTCAAGAACATGTGGCTGAAAACACAATTACTTGCAACTTCATAATTAAGGTATGAAAAAGAATGAGCTGCTTTAAGCTTTCAAAGTCTTTTGAGTTTTCTGTAAGCCCCTTGATGTGGTTTGCCCCTTTGCTTGAGCTTTTATAAGCATCTTAAGTCTCTGCACGACATGCTTTTAATTTGTCAATATATTCCTAATCTTTTTCAAATAATACATTCTTAAATTGTTTTTTTTGTGCTTAAACTCCTATATATAGACTGCTTGAAGTTAAAGTTATTGAAGTCTTCTTTAATGTGGCTTTTGAGCGTTGTATACGTTGTGTACTGGAGATGATCCAGCTCCAGCAATTGTGAATGCCTTGGGTATTGTTCTTTTTTAATAAGTAGTATTATATGTCCTGGAGCTGATGTACATTTATATCAATATAGCAACACTCTAATCTTGCTTATGAGGCTTGTGATTTTAAGGATAATTTCAAAATTATTTCTCTTAACAACAGTTAATTGTGAGAAATAAAAGTTTGTCTCCTAATGTATTGTTCACTTATGATGGCCTGAACATGAAAGGTACATTCACCTGCAAAGCTCTTGCAACTACAATACTAATAATTTAATATCCAAGGAAGTCTTTTCTTGGCTTTTAAAATTTAATAATGACATATTTTGATGGATATTTCTGCATCGATTGTCCTAAAAATAGCTGTCTGGATAATGATTTCTGTCACCTTGTTCGGCTGCTTTCTCTCTGGATCTGATTTTTTTTGTTGTTCATGAGCTTGTTTTGATGAATTAAGGGCGGGGGAGTTGTACCTTTGGGTCTTAAATTGCATTAAAATACATTTTTTCATGATCATTGAAAAATCCAGCAGTCTAGCTATGTAAAGCATACCATGCAATAGCTGCATGGCAATTAGATACGTAAGGAAGAAAAGCAAAGTGCAACAAAATAGAATCTATTTTGCAAACTGTATGGTAGTTTATAGGACATTCCTATGCAATCTAGAACTACTGATGGAAATGGAGCTGCTTGTCTCCATACAGGCTGATTGAGCATTCATTTTCTACCCGAAACAGTGCACATGAATTCGTGGCACTTAATTTTTATGTGACTGTGGGTCAGTGTTAGTTTTTAATTAACAGATTGATTATATTCCCATGTATCTTAAGTGGGAACTGTGTCAGTTTATGTCTTAGTTGACTTGAAGCTGATTCATTATTCTCTTCAGTAGTTTTAGCGTTGGCAGCTAGTATCATAACAGCAGCTGGATTTTCGATAACCTAGTATAGCTGGCACATGTTGGGGCATATGGGAATTTATTAAATTATTCAGCTCTTGCACACAGAGAAGAGTGAATTACTTAATATCCAAATTTAAAACAGCTGGTCATCGACTATACAGTAATCTATGACATACATCTTTCTCCACAGGCTTTTTTTTTGTAGTGAACTTAACAAGGAAGAAATAATTGGCTTGATGTCTTATTTTTAAATAATAATAAACTTTATTTATCCTGCTTATTAGGAAACTACCAAATTATCTAGTAGTTCTTGATAGAAAATAGTCTCCAAATACCAAGATGGAAAATTCTTTGTACCATATGGCAGCAGGATGAGGAAGCTATGTAAGGCAGAGAAAATGTTTTGGGTATTTGAACATGTGCACATCTGTAAAACTAGTATTTTTTTTTTTTCTTTGCACTTAAAAGCATAGTGTCTTCATTTGTAGTCTCTCCTCTTATGGTAGCAGCCAGCTATTACATTCCCATATAGATATTCCCATAAAGATCTCCGCACAGTGACTGCCAGGACTTAACATTGCTGCAGACAACTCCAGAGCCTAGAGCCAGAGTAGCTAAAATTAAATATGTGTTTGAACTACTTTGATAGCCAAAAAGGATTATTTCCATCTTCCATTTATCAAAAAGGAAAAATGAAACAAAAGTAGAACCTCCTATATCTCCTTTCTGTATTCCTAGGGCCATAAAACCATCTAGAAGCTTCCTATGCAGAATGTACAGGCTCTTATCAGTAGATTCCAAATGGTGCCTTCGGCTCTAAAACATGACGTTTGCTCTGGTAGTATCTTCTCCTAAGACTCTATTAAACCAACAATTCTATAGGCTGACCTGCTGAAGAAGTAAAGCCACACAACAAGGAATTATATGGTTATCAATTAGGTGCTTAATACCTTGAGTTCAAACATCTAAACAAATAAAAATGCAGTATAGCAGGTAAAAAATGAAGGGAAGAAGGAAAAGAATGAACTATGTCATCTTTTTGGTTTGGTAACCCCAGAGATACCAAGTGATTCCTAAATCTTTCTTTTATCAGTCAGGCCAACAACACACTCTGGGGCTTTTTTTCTCACAGAAGAAGGAGCAAACACCTTTCCTTCCTCTGGAGAGCCAGGAGTGATTACAGAGGTATCTCCTTCTGAGAGTGGGGGTTTATTCATCCCCTGCTGAGCACAGAATGCCTTGCAGGGAAGCTAGAGTTCTCCAGAGCAATTCCTTTTTGTGTTGAAACTCAGTTTTTAAAAGAGTGGAGCATTCTAGACCCTTTGAGACTGTGAAGTTAGACATTTCACTTTTTTTCTTCTCTTTGAGGACTGTTTCTTCAGGCAGGAACCCTGGCAATGAACTTGAAAAATGAATAATGATGTTCTCGTGCAGTCTTTTGATGCGCAACGCTTTGGTTTTTAGTCACTCTCCCCAGCCAGGTGACACTATTTTTGGTTTATTGTGAAGAACAGTAGCAAAATGTATAGATTATAAAGTCAGAAACACAAATCCATTTGACTGAAAGACTGAACTACAGAAGCCTTGTTTTATCCTTTTTTAGAAATTCCTTCTTGGGTATTTTGCATTTTTTTTTTTCATTGAAATTTCATTAATTCAGGTATTCATAAAAATACTGTTAATAGGTCAGTAGCTGATCTACAGATATGTGTGTGTGTTTATATTTACATTTACTGAAGATATATTTGTAAACTATTCCAGAGAGCAACAGCATAAAGGAAATGAGGCCGTGCTGATTAATTTAGAAGGTGGTCAGTTTATACATAGTCTGTAGGGACTGGTCCCCCTCGTCTGGAGTCTTTAGGGACTAATACAGTCGTCTGGCAGGACTATTCTCAAGACTAATTCCTGGATGAGATATTAATTTCAATGTGTTAAATGCAGGAGCTTTAAAAATTGCTGCTCAGTAAATTTAATCCAGAGACCAATTTAGTCTTATATCAGAAAGTCTGTTAATTGTGGTGTCATTATATTAAAATGTGAGTTGTTTATCAAGTGATCTCAACTTTCAAAATTCAGCATAAATTATATTTCTGGAAGGTGATGTTTTTAGTTGCAAAAAGAGCAAGACTGCTTTAATTATCTCGACGTTTTGAAACTTAATCCCCTGAAATTTACTTTTGCTGATAAAAGCAAACGAGTGGAATATATTTTAGTTAAAGAAACCTGAGATCTGAATGTCATATTCTGTAATTACTTGAATAATCGGCAATGTGAATACATACCCGCTAAAAAAAACCTTAGGCTGGTAATTTGTTTTCCGAATTTCTTGTTTGCTGCTCTTGACCATTCTACATTCTCTTAGCTTTCTGTTTTGCAAAGTGATTATGATTTTCATCAAAGCTTATATTCATCTTTCCTTCTTATTTCCCCTTGATGAGTGAATTGTCAAACCAAAATTGAGACAAATTTAAAAAGTAGGGAAATTTAGAGCTAGGCTGAAAAACTATTACCTTTCTGTTTTTGGAAATAGCATAACACTTGAGGAGAAGCTGAGTTTTGCCTCACAGTTTGTTTTTGCTCGTATTCTGAGAGAGAAGCATGATATTAATTGTGGGTGCCTGCTGCTGTTCACTTCAGATTGTCTCATAATCCTTACTGGAAACGTCTGAGCTTTCCAGTATCATCTGAAAGCCAGCAAACTTGGGCTGCCAGAGGGGAGAGCCACGGCTCTGTCAGGCAGAAAGCTCTGTTCTTTTCTCGCACTATTTCTCTCTTGTCCATTAAAATCAGACCTACCACAAGCCTGTCCTCGCTTCCACTACTTGTAGTGGTAATCAAGACCTGATTTTTCAGAATATGTAGATGCCCAGTTATATGCAGTTGGAAAAAGAAAGTATAAGATGAAAAGTAAATGAGCGCAGTGGAGAATACATGGCAAGCTTGGAAGGACAGGAATCACTCGGGCATGGACTCCAGTCTTAGTTGCCTGGCAGTTCTAGGCAACTGCTGAATGTCTGGAGAAACTGGAGATATTATCCAAATTGAGAGAAGGTGTTCTATAGTCCAGTTGGTTTCAGGGAGGCTTCCTTCTTCCCTGTTGCTTTACAGGAGTTAAGCAAACAAATGGGACCTTCAGCATCTTCTTAGGCCATCTCTAATTCTGTTTTTAAGGATTTTAAGGGATTCAGCCATGACTGTCTCATGTTTCTTTTGATCTGTCATGACTTTAGTGTCTTTCGTTGCAGTGGCAACCAGGCCGCATCTGCTTGGATGTTTAGACAGGCTGCTTCAGAGTAAAATAGTGTGGCTGGGAGCAAAGTGGACTCAGACTGCTCCTAGTCATGATGTGTATCCATGTTAGTCTCTGTTTTTACAGCAATATTTTGGTGTCTGAATGAAACTTTTAATGGTCTCCTACCTCAATATAATTTTCTCCAGTATGTTTCAGTATGGCTGCTCTTGTCTTTCTGAGCAATTTCACAAGCTGTAGTTTATTTCCCAGGTTCTAACCTTCTGTTGTGACCTTGTTCTTATTCTGAGCGGCATCGTAACACATACCATAAAAGCTTATGTGGGCAATCAGCTGTTTATCACGGTTGCTGCCTGTATGTCGAGTTGTGCCAGGGGAGGTTTAGATTGGATATTAAGAAAAATTTCTTTACTGAATGAGTGGTCAGACATAGGACCAGGCTGCCCAGGGAGATGGTGGAGTCACCATCCCTGGAAGGGTTCAAAAAATGTTTAGACATGGCACTTCAGGACATGGTGTAGTGGGCATGGTGGTGTTGTGTTGACAGTTGGACTTGATGATCTTAGAGGTTTTTTCCAACTTTAATGATTCTATGATTCTTGTGCAAGTGTGTATCTTGTCATCTGGAACTCTTCTGCTTGAAAATTGTCTCTGTTTTCTAATAGCTAATTTTTGACTCAAATAATGAACAGTGAAGAAATATCTTCCTAAAAGCTTGTTTCTAAATACTTTTATTTGGATGATCAGGAAAATTCTGATCACTGTAAATAATTTCCTTCTGAAAGATGTCCATATAGTAAGCTCCTAAATATTATTAAGTTCACGTTGAAAGATAAAGGGCTAAATGAGTCATCATCAAGTTTGCAGCTATTCCAGCCAACCTGCAGCTTTGAAATGCTCCCAGACCTTGTGGCAGTAGTCTTGTCTTTATCACATTATCATGCCAGTTATTGAAACTAGAATTTGAAGGCAACGAACAGAATAATTTTTGAATAACCATTTATTATTTTTACATACAATTTTTTTTTTACTCACTTTCAAAATGCAAATTATTATGATGTAGGCTGTAACAGCTCACTTACTTTTTTTGCAGCATGAATGTGCTTTTGTTTCTCAGAGAGAGACACTGTTGAGCTCATTTTGCAGATGTGCAAATCATGGCCCTAACAAACCGTGACAAGTCTTTCAGATTTAGGTTGTTTTTTTTTTTCTTTAATGGGTTTTAGTACATCTGTTCTGTCAGTCTACCTACTGCAAATGCAAATGTCATCTGTTTAAAATCCTGATGACGTTTTCTGCTGAGAAATTGCTGAGTGTATTTGGTACTTATCTGTAATTTTATACCTCAGTCTCTAGACTCTTCTTTTTACTCTTTTGTCTGCAGCTGAAGTCTGAACTAATCACTTTACCAAATGTGTCTCTGTGTGTGTGTGTGTGTGTGTGTAAATGAATTGAGTACTTCTAAAAAGTATTGAATTAGCACCAAAAATGAAAACGTGGGGATTTTTCACCAAACAGACACAGCACAAAAGTAGATTGAAGCTTGTGTCTAGACTTCACCCTAGTGATCAAGTGGTGTAAGCCTTTGATGGACTACAAGCTCCTTTTACCACAGCATTAGTTAAGTGACGTGAAATTTAAATTTGGGGTTACATAAAGCAGTTGCTAAATTTGTAAGTCTTCCTGCCTTGCATTTCACAAGGCCATGTAAAGAGATATAAGTAGGTGAGAGGTTTCAAAAGTCCTGAACCACTTACAGATCCATTAATTTCATTAGCATATTTTGAATATTTAGTGTCCAGCTACTTAAATTTTAAAAGTATGTTTACAAATATTAGCCATTCCAGGATAGCTTTGCTTTTTTTAACTGTAAAATTACTCCAACAAAGCTGAACGTTGTTTTAGGGGGACAGTCTTTCCATTTTAGCTTGTACAGCACTTCCTTGCCCTTTTCTCAGCAAATGTGACTATACCCTTGTTTTCTAGCACGGAAACATACTGAGGAGATTTTCTGCAGGGGGAATGGAAGGAGGGAAGGAAGGTTGCTTACAAATATCTGCGTATTTTTAATCTCCTGTCTTCAGTGCTGTACAGCTTGTTGAATCAGATTTCGGTTAGTTCATGGAGAGAGCTCTTACTGCCACCATTTGCCTAATTAGATCTGTGGCCACTTTATAGTATCATTAGTAGTCACCATTTTATATCATGGTCTTTCACGCCAAAGGCATTGAGGATATTAGGTTTTCTGGGCTGTAGGCTCTTAGTTCTGTTGCTGTTATGTCAGGGTGGTAGCTGCCAGAGTGCTACTTTTTCCTACTTTTGGTGGTCCCATGCTTTGTGAAGTGTGACTGTTAAACTCTTAGTGTAACAGTGCTGGGGGGAAATACCACATGCTGCCAGGTGAACTGAAAGCTGCGGCTAAAGGTGAGGTAAAGTGGAATTTGCATTAGACTTCTGGTGTTTTTAGAACTTTATTATGTAGGCCCTTCAGAAAAAAATAGTCAATAGCAAGTTGGCAGCGGGTCATCTCTCTGAACATGAATGTTTGTCAAGTTCACTTTACAGCCTTCGCTTTCTTACATGTGTGTATAGATAAGGAAATTATTAAAGTCTCTGGCTATGTGACTCTAAAGCCAAGCCTTATTTGCGTTAATTCTAGCTTAACAGAAGTCTTCTGAAAACACCCAGAGTATAGCAAAAGTTTTAATGATAGTGATCTTTAGAAGTTCAGGTTTTCTTTTTTTTTTTTAGAATCCTAAAGAGCAACAAATATTATTTACCTTTAAATACTATGATTTATTCCTACTGGGAACACTGTTCTGTGTCTTGCTACACAGGGAGTTATTTACTCTAAAGAGTATACAAATAATAGTAGTGTAACAGATTCTCTGAAGTTTGGAGGCTGTTTTCATAAAGCAACTGTTATTTACGTTTTCACTTAGTCATGTACCCACAAGAACAGTTGGAGTAAAGCCTGCATAGTATTTTGAAACTAGATTCTGTGCTTAATAACTGTAATAATATAAAAGACAAATTTTTTATTCCCGTAAGTTACCATTTTATAAAAACAAATATTTGATGTTTCACCATTATGCTCATCCTTGTTTACTTGTTTCTTCCAACCAAACGACTCCTGTTCCAAATGAGAATGTAAAATGCACGGGCTTAGGACTGTTCCATAAGGAATGCGATTAAGAGCCAACTTGGAGGACCATAAGAAATGTTGTAATATGGTTATAACTAATCAAGAGTAGTACCAAAATGAGAAATATAAAACAGTGTTGAAAAAAATATATCTCTCTGATATGTGTGGTAAAATAGTGATAAAAGCCATGGGGGTTTCTCTTTGACCGTTGGCAGTGCTCATCATTCAGAACCTGTCTTTGTTGAAGAGGATCACAGCTTGTTTGAGCAGGAGACTCGGAGTTTCAGTGCCTGACACGGTGCATATGCCCCGTGCAATAACAGGGTATTTGTTTTCTATATATGCCTACCCTACACAGTATGGTACCCAAAGTCAAAGTCAGAGGGTTTTCCCGTGGCTTACTCTGTTCCTGGGGTATCCGTCAGACTGTTCAGCCTGAGGATGTACACCTGCAAATCCTGGAGTCCAGATTGAGTCACGCAATGCACTGTTAACATAAAGTGATTCTAAAGTTAGAGACTCCTTTGAAGGTTAGATGAAGAGATGGCACTAAATGTAACTTCAGCCTGTTTATTTTTTGGGAAGGTATTGTTTAGGAAACTATGACTTCAAAATTTCTATATGCTCCATAATTTTTGTTGTGAAGTATCTTCACCTTCTGGAGCAATTCAGTTCTGCACGCTGTCCTGTTT
>NW_010288131.1:13655-24408 GCF_000700745.2 Antrostomus carolinensis
TCTAAATAATACATATATTTTTCTGGAGATAGAGAATCATTATAAGAGTGGTTTTGTTGTGTTTTTTTCTGGTTCTCCTGCTACTGTTTCACTATACGTGTAGAAACTGGAGGGTGAAGGCTGGGAAATAAAGTGCCCAGGATGAGCACAGCTTGCTGAGTGTGGCTTAGTGGGCACACAGGGAGGTCACACTTCAGATGCTTTGAGGTCACAAAATTGACGTTCTGCTGTGGCCAAAGTTTGGAGGAATAATTTTTGGAATGGTTGCTGGAGAGAGAAGATATGTCTTCTTATTAAATGTGAAAATTATTTAGTCATCTTATTAGACTTGTCATAGGACCTGGCTTCCTTTTTTGACTAAATATAACTAGCAAAGTTGTTTGGAGTGCTACTTTCTGTACGTAGTTGCAGTTGGGATTTCCTTTTTCTGGGAAATCTTGCCTGCAGTTTTCTTCTTCAAAATCCTAGTGGGAGTATTGTTAGATGATAGAGTAGGAATTAGCATGTGCATCCAATTCCCAGTTTAAGTGTCACAAGATGGTATCTTTTTTCTTTTTTCTTCTCCCCCTGAGGGCATGTGAATGTGGTTTTTCGGAAGTAATGATGTAAAATCTGTAGTAAGGTTAAAAGGAAGGAATTACGAGCATCATGCCGTATTAGAAATGAGTCTTTTTAAAACATTTAATATTTATGATTTTTAAATGCTTGGTTTTACTTACTGAGATACTGTATTACTCTAGTATTTTAAAACAAAATAATCACTTCTTTGATTTTTCTCTATAAATACTGTCGTGTTCCAACAACTGGATCAGAACTTAGAATGGAATTGGGGAGGGAGTCTTAATTTGTTTTTAGAACAGTAATAACTAATTCCTGTTTATTTGCTTAATAATAGATTGATTTGACATGGAATTCTCAGTTTTAATTTGCTCCTGAGATTTTAAGTATAGCCAAACATATGTTAAGATACTTAAGTATTGATTGTGTTAGCGTATTAGTACACATACAAATCCAAGACACATAATGTGTACAGATGTGGAAATTCTGATGATGGTATTAAATTTTCAGCTTTGATACATTAAAAAAAAAATTAAGTATTAATTAAGTTCATTTACATGTGTACATTTTTCTGATTTTCAGCATAGTAGTAGGTAATAAATTAATTTTGTAAGCCATGTTATTTTGATAATGTAGAACAATAAGGCACAAAAAAATTCTTGATGAAAGTGGTAGTTGACTGGCTGATAAGCACTTATTGGAGTTACATTTGTGTCAAGCTTTCAGGGAAAATACATTGGAAAGAATGATTGAAGAAATAAAACATGCAATGCTTCTATAGCTAATCAATAACTGTAATGGTTATTTTCTTAAACTCTAAAATACTTAAATGAAGAAAACTGGCAAGTGGAAATATGCAAAAGTTATTAAACCTCTTTAAAAGTGTAGCTATATAATTAAAACACTATTGTATGCAAGAGAAGTGGTAATTCTGCTACCCAGAAGTTTTCTGTGTACATTCATTTGGGGACTGTGATGGCACAGATTACTTTGGGGAAGCTCTGTTTTGTATTCACATGCATCTTGTATTGGTCTGTAAATCGTACTCATGAGTTAATGATTCACCTCTTTATAATGAGAAACAAAATTATAGTTGTAAACTTCTTATTTATTACATGGCAAAGTAATAACGAACCTGCCATTTTAAAAGGTTTGTGCATAACAGTAGAAGCTGTAGCAGATTAAAGTTTATTTTTCAGAACTGAATTGCTTATCTCTTGCACTTGGAGTTTTTTTGTCTTTATATTTTGCTTTTCATCTTGCTGTAGGAGCAAAATAATAGGGGAAGTTGCCATAATAGAGCTGTTACTTTATGACAGAACAATGATTTTGCAAATACACTCGTATGCAAAGGCACGAGAAGCAATGTAAATTCTTCTTAATCTGCTTACCAGAAAAGTCTGATTCAGATGCAAGTTCAAGCTGGAAAATAAGTTATTGTGTCCAAACACCTCATGCATAGAAGAGTATGAAGCCAGAGCATCTCCATTTCTTGTTAAATCTGGAGAAAATATTTATTGGCAAAACCCAGAGGTCATAGAAATTAATTGTCTTCTGGCTTGCTGCGTCAGATGCCTCCCTGGTTGGTCTTCGAATGAGCCATGACCCTTAGCAGGAGAGACGACTTCTGAGATCAGAAAGTGATTCCATACAGAGTCACAGTCAGTTCTGGGGTAATAACTTCTGGACATTACTAACCCTGACAGACTTGAATCAGTCTCCTACAAAAAGCTTCATATTAACAAAAAAACAAACAAAACAAACAAACAAACAAAAAAACCCCACCAAAAACCCCCACCCAAACCAAACTGATCTATCTGAACTATTTTATCTCCACTGAAGTATTTTTGTTGAGTGAAATTTCAGCAGAAGCATTTGACAGCCTTCAGCTTATTCACAGAACGGGTAAACCCCACATCTGAAAAATGAGTTGTGTGGTCATTGGTAGGTCTGCCTCTGAGTCTGTGTGTGTGCATATGTCCCACAGTAACTAGTCATAGTTCTTCTTTAGCCCTAGTGCTTGGTGAGAGGAGGGAGATCTTGACTTAAGGCTTTGGGAGTACTTGACTCACATGCTCAACCCTAAAAATTGCTAAGGCAGCCAGCTGAACTCTGAACTGTGGCCAGCAAACTATTTTTCCATGTGGCAAGTTCTCTTGGACCTCTCCCACCACTGTTAGACCGTATTCCTAGAGACTGGTACAACACCGAACACTCAAAGAACCAGGCTTCTGTTTCATTTCACCTACAGCTGTCATTTATTGTGTACCCACAGACTGTGGAATGGAGGAGAACACAAGGGATGCTTTGCTTGGTTGTGTTAATTTCAGTTCATAATTGTGTGATTGTTGACATTGATTGTCAAATCCTGACAGCTGGGAAGAAACATCCCAGTGGAGATTCCTCTTTTTGAATGGTGCAATACTTTAAAATGTTTATTGTTTCAAAACCAGAGGAAGGTAATAGTTTCTGTTAAATCTCCTTTAAATCTTTGCTTCCTTCCTGTTTCCTTGCCTACTTGATGTCTGTGTTTAAATAGTTCTTGTAGTACTGGGCTGTACCCACTGCCTAGTGTAATGTATTTTACAGTCAGCCAAGAGCCAAGGCTTGGGACTTTTGCATTGTATCAGCTATTGGGGTCTGCATATGAATTTGAGTCTGAAGCTTACTTTCACCGTAGTTTATTATGATCTTACGTGATAATTAGAATAGATGAGAGGACACAGATGAAGGAAAACTGGGATTTAAATACACGAAAGTGGAAAATGCAGGTGGTTTGGGGTTGGGTTTATTTGTTTGGGTTTTTTTGTGGCTGCATTTAGTAAGTACAGTAGCTACACCCTGATGTAGCACGATTTTGTGACTTTTATCAGCATTATACTTTGATGCACGCAATGTTATGGATTCACTTAAACATCTGAACGTTTGGCTGTGGTCACAAATGCCAAACTGAAATGCAGCAGTAATACCAACTGTGCCTCAAGTTTTTCTAAAGCTAGAAGGGGATCATGTTGTAGAAATCTGATCCTCAGTGCAGAAGCTCTTGTAACAAAACTTTTAAAACTGGCTTTAAATGTTAAAGTGTATTTAAATCACTAAAATAGATCTTACCTACAATGATTTTTCTCTGTTCAAACAAGAGGGGACATTTCTCTAGCCCTAATTTGCAGAGTGCTAGTTCAGCATTGACAACTTCACATAATCAAAGCCAGATATCTATGTGAGTCATTCCACTTCCTAATCAGTGTTGTTCACACTTACCATAGAACAGGGAAACAAAGTTTAAAGTATTTGGGGTTTAATTTTATTTATTTATCTGCTTCCTTTGTACATATAATATGTACCCATGCGTGCCGTTATCATCTTCTCTTAGTTTTTATGTTAGCGCCTGCATAACTCTGTGTATGAACCTGGGAGAGTCGAGGTTTATATCTCACACAGCAGAAGGTAATTTTAACCTTGTATTCTCCCATGGGTGTGTGCCTGCCATCCCTGGACAGTTAACATTAATTAGAAATTAGCAGGGAGCAATTGTGCTTCCCCTGGAGGATCGTTTTTAGCACAAATTTAAGATGAAAGAAAATGAGAAGCTGTGTTACTGCCACTTGTTTGGATTATATCCTTACCTCCTTATGATGGTTTAATGATCATCAAATACTTATTAAACTCCTGAACAAAACTATAATGAGATTTGTTGGCATTTTTTGAATGTTAACTACTTTGAAATGTTTTTGCTGAAATTTATCTATTTTTGTCTCTTTTATTAACCACTCTCAGCACATACCATCTAAACAGAATGTAGGTTGAACTTTACTGTTTAATTTTCCATATTTTTTGTCTGTCCTAGTAAGCAAGACAGTTCTAAATCTGAATACAAGCTGATTTAGAAGTAGGATTGTCCCTCTATTCAGAACATATCTGAATTAAGGCCATCTCCTCTAAAAATGGAAACAGGTCATACCTACCAGCTACCTACCAGCTTTCTATCATCTTTTCTGCATGTTAGATTTAGTTTTTAACTTGAGAAACAGGGTGACTATGTATCAATAATAACACATGAAAAAAATTGGAGCTATGGGCATAAAAACAATTCATACAAAGTGAAACAGGACCCAAACGATTCATTCACGATAAAAATAAGAAATACAGATATGTGGCAAATGTTACTTGTAGTGAAGAGAAGTTATGTATGGCTTAATTCAAAATCCAGTGGACACAGTAAACAAAAGTTATCATGAGTGATGTAATTTTATCATTAGTAACTGAATTTTTGTACATTTGCCCTTCCAGAGCACTCTGGATTTATGTCCTTTCTGCAGAAAAAAATGCTCCTCACCATTTACCATAATTTTTGCACTTTGGTGAACAGAATAGTTATGTCATTGCCAGAGTATTTCAGAGTGGTGTAGAGAGAACGTCTGAGTTGTCTGGTTTTTTTATTCAAGAGTGTTTCGATCTGATCACTTTGGTGAACAGAATAGTTATGGCATTGCCAGAGTATTTCAGAGTGGTGTACAGAGAGAACGTCTGAGTTGTGTGGTTTTTTTATTCAAGAGTGTTTCGATCTGACATGATTGTGTTAAGATTTGTGTTCCTGATTGGTTTGTGTCTTTAATATTCTATGGAGTTACATGGTAATAAGTCATAACATGATTTTGTGCTGTTGGCTACCTAAGATTACTTAGTCATGCTTTCTACAGAATGAAAAATTATTTGAGATATCTTCAGGGCTTTCATCATTACAAGAAGAAGTCTTGTCTTTTAACATGTTTTCACAAAATACAGCTTTTACTTGACAGTATTGAAGTACAGTAATTATCACATTAAGTGAGATAATCTTTTCATGTTTTCATTAATAATACAAATAAACATTTTTTTCCCAAGGAAAATATTCAGCTAATTCTTTAGAACAAAAAAATTGTTTAATTGATTGAACTAAAAGTGCATTCAAACTATAATTATCTTTATGTGGCAATAGTGGCTGGAGATTTTTTAATTCTTTTTTGTAATGTAGCTTCTGCAGGGGATATGCTCTATCTAAGCTGCCTGTCCCTTGCATAGAGTTGACAGAGAAACTAATTGTTCTTTCAATTTCTCTTGGCTTCTGGTTAAGGTAGAGCATCTTGCCTTCGCTTCTTAACTCTGTCACAAAAATTTGTTTCACATTCACTTTAAATCCTTTTCTAATACTTTTTATGAATTCTTTTTAATGTAATTTCTGACCTGGTATAGATTTGACTTTCCCTATTTGCCTCCAAGTGCTTTCTTTTTTCATTTTCTGATGGACATTCCTGTATAAATGAATAAACTGCCTATTCTTTCTGAGAGAAAAACACATTGCATCTAAATATCCTATCTTTCTGCTGATTGAGCCGTAAGCCAGAGCCTCACAATGGCATCTTCAGAGTATTTACTTCCTAAATTCAGTGTAATTTTTTTTTTCAAGGAAATCACTCACATTCCAGTCCAAGTTTTCAATAACTCCAGTAGCACCTACACTGGCTCCACAGGAAGCCAAACTTGAGAGCTTTCACACAGAATAACACACAGAATGTTGGGGATTGGAAGGGACCTCAAAAGACCATCCAGTCCAATCCCCCTGCCAGAGCAGGAACCTAAATGAGATCACACAGGAAGGCGTCCAGGCGGGTCTTGAATGTCTCCAGAGAAGGAGACTCCACACCCTCCCTGGGCAGCCTGTCCCAGGGCTCTGGCACCCTCACTGTAAAGAAGTTCCTTCTCAAGTTTAAGCAGAACCTCCTGTGTTCCAGCTCACACCCATTGCCCCTTGTCCTACCATTGGGCATCACTGAGAAGAGCCTGGCTCCATCCTCCTGACATCTGCCCTTAACATATTTATAAGTCTCCCCTCAGTCTCCTCTACTCCAAGCTAAAGAGACCCAGCTCCCTCAGCCTTTCCTCATCAGGGAAATGCTCCACTCTCTTCATCATCTTGGTGGCTCTTAATCGTCTTGGTGGCTCTTAATCAGCTTTGGTGAGGTGCAACCCCAAGGTGCACGAGAGCCTGTTCTTACACAGCAAGGTCCTGAGACTTGAAGAAAGCCCAAAGAAATGTTTTCACAGTGGGAAACGGTATCTTTGGGAGTTTGATAGATACTCATAGCCCATGGCTGTGCGGAGATCCCACTGTTGAACCCTACAGGCTGCCATAGGTGATGCAAAATTACTTTTTCACCAAAACAAGTTTGTTCAGGAATTACTAGCCGTGATCCTGGTACAGAGGAGTTTAAAATCTTGCACCTTTCTGTCCACCTGTCCACCAGTACAATGTGTTTTAGACCTTTCAGTATCTATTGGGAGATCACTGCCAGCCTTGTCTGTAAAGACAGCGGATTCTTTATCTGGAAGGAAAAAGGGGATTAATGTTCTGATGATGGATTCTCCTTTGTTGTTGTTTTCCATAAAGTCAAGGTAGCCCGAGGTAGCGTTTCTGAAGTCCTTTTCCAAGGTGATTTCCTACTTTCAGTTGTTCTAAAAAGTCCTCATGCCTTGCTTTTTTTCTTAAACCTCTTGCTTTCTTTTACAGGTGCTTGTTTTGTATCCTGCCTGCGTTTTACCTTCTGTATGTTAGGGGACAACTCTAAAAAGCAGTCCCTGAACTCCTTGTATCCAGTGATGAAGAGTTCTGAGAGGTTAGCAGACTCCTCACAGTGGATGAAAGGAATATTACAAAGCCAGAAATAGGGATCACCTAGGATCTTTAACAGCTCCTTCAGTTAGACCTTATGCTTTACATCATATTTCTGCATTTTTTATATGCAAAGTGGACACTTGAAGCTTCACTTACATCTTTGCTAAGTGCTACCCTCTTGAGGAGGCTGCCTGGGGGAAATCTGCATTTGCCATAGCTCTCCTTCAGTCTTGATTCATTTAGGAACAATGTGCCTTTCTTCAGACTTTCCATATTCTGGGATTCTCTACAGTGACTGCAGGCAGCCCAGCTGAGGAAGAGAGCTTAATTACTTACCCATAACTGTTTTTACTTGGAGATATGCTATCTACCCTTCAGTTTAACTGTGTTTCTCAGGGTTAAGTTGAATCTGTGGGTTCTGTCTTTGAGGGGAACTGAGCCACCCCTGTTACTACATAAACTACTGGCTGCAAGAGGTGGGCCTGGAGGATGTGCCTTTGGATACTGCTGTCCTGATAACCATCGTCTTTGAGAGTGCTTGTGTGTACCGCTGTGTGTAGATAACTCATCTTCTGTGAAGTGGTCTCTAGGTACATAACTGGTGTTTGTCTTCACCCTGGAACATGACTGCTTTGTTATTTTGTTATGCCACATAGATTGGGGTTTTTTTGTTTGTTTTGAACATTCAGTTTTCCCCTAAAGGGTGAAATAATACCTTGAAGCCTATTTTTAGGTTGAAAACTGAGGTAACTTCTACAAGAGAAGGCAAGTGTCCTGGAAATTGAGAACTGTAAAATGAAATAAATATTTTCAAATGGTGTTCTTTTCTGCTAAGGTAAAATCCTATAAAAACCTTTAGTGCAATGCTCAACTACTCTGTCTTCTACTCATCTTAACTGTAAACCCAGCCTACCGAAATCCCTGAATTTCAGTGCTGGCACTGAAATGGGGAGAAGGGAGTTGTTGTGAATTATAAAGGCTTACAGTAGATCACAGAGGATGAAACATTTTCCATTAATGGACTCAAAAGTTACATCAGTAAATAATTTCTAAAGATATTAAGGTTTTTTTCTGCCTACTTAAAATATGTCTGTAACCTCCCACCCACATAAAGTAAGCATTTTTGGAATGCTGGTACATAAATGCAGCTTTGCATTAATTGCTCAATGTTCTCTGCATAATAAAGGAGCTTAAATTGGCTGCAATACAGCTTGTATCCTAATTTTCCACTTCCTTTAAACCTCCTTTTATACCATATCTTCTGGGTTGAAGAGCCCAGTGTCTGATATTAGGCCAACCAAGTTATGCCCAAAGACTTGATTTCAGCTTGGGAATTTACAGTGTTTGCAGCAGTGTTGTGAACAGTCCATCTTTCTGCCTACGAATTCTTCACGTCTCCTGTTGGTATCGCAGAGCCCAAAGGCTGCCGCTGTGCCTGGAAGGCATTTTTACAGGCTTTCCAGGTTCTTCAGCTCATGCCCAAAGGCCATTGTGAACTGTTATATGATTTAGTAAAATTGATTTCAGTTATATGGTCTGAATGCAAACACTCCTGTTTCCACTGAATTGATTTTATTCCATTTTTGTATTCTACTCCCTCTGTATCACAGTATGCATAATTTATAAAATTATTCATTACATTTAAGTAGACTTTAACGAGGAGAGTTCGTGGTAACTATTAAATTCAAACATGTCTTCAGCTTGCAAAACTGAGTGTATGTATAACCACCTCATTCCATTCATTTGAAACATTTTTCAAGTCTTTCAGTACTGATTTAGTTTAATTCTGCAGCTGAAGCCTGCTCCAGCAGTAACGAGTGACAAGTTTGTCATCATCTGTTTTGGGGAGCTATTTTCCCCCCACAAATTGTATTGTGATTCTCTGATTAGAATGTTGGGAACCTCAAAAATGGCATTTGTTTCATCTCTGTCAGTCTCGCTATCAAGATGCTCTCTCTTTGCTTCCACAGTTGTCTCTTTAGCAATAAAAAGTTTCCATTTTTCCCCTTGTCCGGAACTCTTACATTTGATATTCTTGTCTGAGGACATCACTGATGTCTTTTTATAAGAGATTTTTAATTCTATTCCATCTCTTGTATAAAATTTCATGAGTATTGCTTTTTTGACTTTTACCAACTCTTTAGGGATTTCCTAAAACTTGTGATTTTCCTCAGTAGAAGACTAATGGCAGTTCTTGAGCAGTTGCCTTGCTCCATGCTGATTCTCATTTCCTTTTCAACAGTAATTATCCCGCCTAATCTTCTAATTGAGGGAGCCTCAGGGACCCTGTTTGGCTTCTGTGACTTCATGTACCAGGACTTTCTGGTTTACTATTTCAAGATACAAGAAAAGCTGTTTCCCTTAATCATCAGATTTTGTTCCTGTGCTTTGAATCAAGTTGATAAACCAAATTGGTAGTGATCCTGTCACTTATCAAGTGACATGTATTCCTATACGAGAATATACGTTATTCTTCTCAGCTACATCTTCATTCACCTTCCACTGCTATTAAATTTACCTGAAACCTTATTCCCTAAATACGGTTTTCATAAATCACCTGTACCAATTTTAATGATTTAGTGATGCCGAAGAGCTTTGTGACCAAAATTGCAATGCTCTCATCGCTTAGAATTCTTCATAAAACATACTTTTAATTTTGTCTTTGCTTCTTCAGGGATAACAGCATATTGCTGATTTTGTGCTAATTCTCTTTTAACCTTCAATTGTAGATGTGTTCACTTTTAGGTCAAAGCAGGTAACTGCTCACAGCATCAAATTTCCTTAAGAATTATTTCTTCACATTATGAGTTTCCTGACTTTTGAAGGTTCTCATATGAAGCAGGTAGCTGAGACTCGGTGTCATGTTTGCATCTCTGTGGAGGAGAGAATTTGTTTTCTTTTATTTGGCAGTTTCTGTTTTCCCATGGCAGGGGAAAGCAGTCGGAGGAGTCCTGTTTTCCTGAATGTCAACATTGATCCTATTGTCACGGGATTTTTACCAGTTTTTTTGTCCCTGTTGAAGACTCTACTCTGAAAGTTAAATTCAGAACGTGACTGTCTTAAAGGTGGTGTATTTTAATGATTTCTAGGGTGTGACATTTCTCTGGATGTGTAATGTTTATCAATGCTGTACTTGCATTTTCTTACAAAGAAACAACTGTCACTGGCATTTTTCTCATCCATTACCTTGTATAAGGTGCATCATCTTATGCTACCTGCTTACTAGAAAACAAGTGAGCCCAAACTTGGGGGGTGGGGGGGGTGGGGAGGGCAGATGATTTATCTAAATTCCAGAAATACTTTGATTTTTATCTCATTGTGCCGGTATTGTTAAATGCTGACAACAACCCTCTCAAAAAAAAAGATGTGTTAGAATGGGAAATGTTAGTGTGAAAACTAACAGAGATTATCGGATGTATGGCAGATCTGTCACACCAAGGAAATTAAGGACTCTTCAGTCTGGAAAAGTGCTAATTGTGAGGGACTAGAACCGAGATCAGTGAAATTGTGAAGAGTATTGAGAAGGAGAACAGAATGGTTACC
>NW_010288132.1:0-10569 GCF_000700745.2 Antrostomus carolinensis
CCAAATGGATGGGGCCGGGCTCTTTTCAATGACGCCCAGTGACAGGACAAGGAGCAAAAACTGGAACACTGGAAGTTCCAGACAAACTTAAGGAAAAACTTCTTTACTGTGAGGGTGTTGTAGCACTGGGACAGGCTGCCCAGAGAGGGTGTGGAGTCTCCATCTCTGGAGATGTTCAAAACCCACCTGGACACCTTCCTGTGCAACCTGCTGTAAGGAACCTGCTTTGGCAGGGGGGCTGGACTAGATGTCTCCTGAGGTCATTTCCAACCCCTACCATTCTGTGATTCTGTGAAAAGCCAGGGGTTTTTTACATCTTTCTAGAAGGAAGCTACACAAACTACCTCTACAGCTCTATAACCTCATTATATCAGTGTTGTACTGACATACTTCTGAAAAAGTTAACAAAATAGTAACTACACTGAAAATATGAGTTTTTGTCAAAGTACTTGTTTAGCCTCACCTTCCCGCAAAAATAATGGCTACAAGAGACAGCCAAATTCTATAACACAGGATTTGTAGTTTTATTTAGCTAGAAGTGCATTTGAAACCCATGAATAGCATACTGAGATAAAATTTTGGTCATCCTTTTTGGATGTTGAATGATGTATTGACACGGCCCACCCGGCATCTGAATCCAGTTTTACACTAGTGTCCTGTCACCAAAATCATTTGCACAAGCAACAGGAGTTGTGAGATGGGCTCTTATTGGGGCTCTTTCATTCTTTCCTCAAAGCTAACCATGACGTATATTTAGAATAATAGATGTATAGTCCTCCACACCTCCTTCCCTCTCAATTCACAGCCTCTATTGTACTGACAATGGCTGCAATACAGTGTAAATTGTTCCTAAGCTGACATGCCACATGCCATGTTTTTCTGCAACAATGCAGTGGAAAAGATTCTCAGCATCCAGAAAAAAAAAATGTATTAACTAAGCCACAAGTAGAGATACGGTTCATTATCTGCAGTTATCCCATAAGAGTTCTACCCTTCTTGACGGAAGAACTTATTCTTAGAAAAAAATATTTTTAAATAATTAAACATCTGTCAGAATAATCAGACTAGAGTTTCATGTTGTCACTGGTGCTTCCTAGTCCTGAGCCATGAATAATCACATTAAATATTGCAATACGCAATTTAAAAAGCAATTTTATTCAACATTTGCTACAATACTGTTAACTTCCACCTCATGGTACCGTCTTCCATTTTTTGACAAATAAGATGAGCCTGGGGACAACAAACTACTAGCTCAAGACAAACAACCAGCTAAGATTAAATTATTTATTTTCAGGTCTGTCCTCTCCACAACCCTCCCCCAAGGCAACAGCTGTGTCCTTGGTCTGCAAGGACAATTGCTATCAATATAGCAAGAAATTTATTTATTTTTGAAAGTATGATATACTAAGGTAGTAAAAAGGCTGAACCATGTCCTACACTACCCAGTACTACATCTTCTGCTGCTGTTACCAGTGGCAAAAGGTGACAAACAATGACAACGCTGGGAGCAGAAGCACAGGCTATTGCATTCACCTGCTGCAATTTGAGGAATTCCCCCAGGGTTTCCTTCACAACCTATTATTATTATTAACCAAATTAAGCACCAGAGAATTAGCCTGATTTTGTGAATAACATCTTCCACAAACAAGCAGCTATCCTCTCCAGTCACAAGTGACGATAACATAGCAGGAACTTTCCGATAGCCTCTGCTGAGCCACAGAGAGGGTTTGCAGCACGCTACTGGGGAGCTACCATGGAGGTACTGCAACTATATTTGCAAAGCAACAAGCACTATGGATGATCTCGTATGATTTCAGCACCAAAACAGGCTGAACTGAGGTCAATTAGAATGGGGCCCATTAAACTCATCTCCTTCAGGCTCCCTACAAAGTATCATAGAATACGTGTCTTTTAGGCCATGCTTGGACCTGGAGTTCGGGTTCAACCAACTTCATTGGTTTGTAGACAACAGTTTTAAGTGACTTTTAATAAGAAACAGTTTAACTAAAGAGAGGTCACCAATACAAGTACATCCTGAGGTGAGAGCAAGCATGGTTTTCCTACCAGCCTATGAAACAAATTGCTGATTCTGGTTCTACCCCTAACAGACAGGCACACACACTACAGAAATTACTGTCTCAGCAGAAATACTGGAACAGTTGTTAAAATTGAACTCTCTTCTTATCAGCAGCAGAGATTCTACTGGTGCATGGAGGAAGATGCTGATGGACAACCTGAGCTATTGCTATGTCCACAAAGAGTTTGTTCTTGGCACAGATTTCCACCTTTAAAATATATTCTACATACATGTTAAACATGTAAGTGTTAATGTAATGAAATCTGGAAAAGAATTAGTCTACGCTACAGCATCTGTGATCTCAGGGAGAATGTGGTGAGCATGACACCCATGCGTGTCTGCAAGGCCTGCCAAAAGACTCTGAAAAGCAGCAATAGCTGCTCGGGTGGTTGAACCCACACCAACCCCATTAATTCCAAAACCCAGAGTTACCACAAAATGAGGAACCTTTCCTTTTAATTTGAAAAGCCAGGATCTGGCAAACTGCACCCTCCCTGAGCAGCTGGGGTGAGGATTTTCAGCCCATTAAAGAATGACTGAAGCACTGCTCCACTCCGCTTGGCATCCAAGCATTCTGCCGTGGGAACGCTGGTTAAAGATTAGCAGGGATGGTCTCACAAAGCTGCCTGCAAGACACCCAGCTAAGGCCGGGCCAGTAGCTGCACCATGCTGTGGCAGAGCGCTTCCTGACAGTAAACAGAGGCCAGCCAAGAATCATGCAGCAAGCAGATCACCTAAAGATCCTCTGATAGACAAGCCTTTCGGGATGCGGACATGGCTGCAAAGAGAAGTAAGATGAATTAGGGTGACTGGTCCTATTAAGGTGAAGGCCCTCAACCCAATAGCTTCTCTCCCAGGAAAAAGACTGGAATTTCATTTAAGAGAAACTATGAGACTCCCTTACTGATACATAAAATGACTCAGGACTTACAGGCTCTTCTAGTGAAAGGGAGAGGACCCAGAAGGAAGAAAAGAAAAAAAGAAGAAAGAAAAAAAGACATGACAATGACCTAGTATATGATATTAATTAATAATTTGCATGGCAACTCTGTGTTTTAGAAGAATACTTCCCATGTAAGAATTAAGGCTCTGTCAGGTAGGTTACAGAGACTAAAGAAAAACAACTTGGAAAGAGAAGTTGCATCATTAGCCCAGTCTCCTGTGCATCACACACCTCTAAGTTTGCTTGATTAACATACACAAAAAGCATGGAGACCAAGACTAGCCTTGAACCCTCACATATGCCCTTAAGATCTGCCATACTGCACTGGCTAAAACATTCATGTCTCACACTTCATACCCGTGTGAGATTAGCCCTGGCTAGAGTCCCATCATTCTCTTTGTGCAAAGACTGTTTAATAAGAAATACCTCACCTCACTGGAGTGTAGATTTATCTAGGGGAGAAGGGGGAACCAAACCAAACCATAAATCCTCTGAAATTATTCAGGATAGGAAGTCCTTTGTAAATAAAGGCCTCTCTGGGAAAAGTAACATGCAGCATGAAAGACTATTTTCTACATCAATTTCTACTAGCATTTCCCTCCTCTCCATGTTTTAACTAAATAGCTAAAGATGAAACTTACAGGACAAGAGTTTGCGGCTGTGCACCCCCCAAGTAAAGCAAGAACTTGAGGCATGCGTAAGATTTGCTCTGTGGCTACAAGGCTGGCATACACCTGAAAGCTCTGCCAGCTCATCTCCATCAGTTAGGACTGTGCAAAATAACACCCTTGTAAGGATCACATCAGCCAAAGGCCAGAAGAGTGCTGCTGTATTTCAGGAAGGTGGAACCTCAATCCTGATGGAAAAGCTTCCTGCCTCTGGAAGCAAACTGTGCAGTTTCTCCACAGGGCTCTGCCACTACTACTGCTTGTACAGCAGAGGCAAACCTACAGACATGCTTAGTCCAATTCTGCCAGCTAACAGCATTTTCTTTGTGGGCAGACAACGTCAGAGCTCTCACTTATCTTATTTCTGAAGATGAGAAGCCCTGTGGCTTGCCAGGTACTGCAAGGTACTTCCTCGGCCTGTAAGGTCATATGAGAAGGAACAGAAAGCCACAATGCCAGAGGCTGCTGGGGCACATGCCACCAGATAGTCTCTCCACACAGATGGCCTCAGCTGGTGCAACAAAGCAGCTGTCATTGTGGGCCTCCCTCCCACTCCAAGAACCACACAGAACCATTTGAACACATCACAGGAGACTGCACTTCTGCTGCACAGAACAACGAAATTCAACAGGGGAGTCGGCATTAGCGGACAGTATCACTGACACCACAGAGGAACAGCACTACTGTGAAACACCTCTGTTGCGTACAAGCCTCTTCTCACACGAGGTGGCAGAGCTGCACAAATACAGCTGATCTGCAAGAACAGATAAACGAGTAACTGCTCTTCCTGGAGTACTAGAACAGCTGGAGCATCTTTGTTAACCAACATCGTGATAAACAATGTAAATACTGCACAGAAATACAGGTGCCTCCAGTCTCTCTGCTGGGAGAAATCTGAGACTTCAGTGTTTGAGACATGGGACAAGAAAAGTGCAGAAAGAGCCCCCGCACCCCAGAGGGTCCCTGGTCATGGAGCAGGTTACTTACTCTCCCTAGCTCGTTGGTGGGAAGTCCGTAACAGAGCACCAAGTCCTGGAGTCCTGGGCACCAGCACCCCCTCAGGTCACTGCAGAAATCAGGCAAGCTCTAAAACAAAAACAAGTCACATATTAGAGTTTTAATTAATGAAGACTCAAGGAGGGATTAATGAAAACTACTGAGGTCACAAAGGTGCTGGTTACCAGAAGAAACCCACGTGGCAACCTTCTGCAGCAGTGGGAGCCAGCAAGGCAGTGGAAACCTGGGAATTAGATGAGCATGACAAGTAACTGAGTAAATCCTTAAAAACCACCTGCATTCCACAGCGTGCACGCAGAAGGAAAAGCAGAACAGAAGACCCACATATTACAGTGCAGAGAGAGCCTCCCAAAGCGGACAGGTGCCGCAAGCTGCTGCCGGACTACGAGAGCTCAGGCATGTGAGACACACGCTGCAAAGCACGCTTTAAATTCTCTCTCTCTGCACTGCATTACAGATCCGCGGTTCTGCCCATGCACTAACACTGAAGATCACGAAGAAAATGTTGAGATGACAGAGATGAGCCCCAGGTTAGAAAAAAGCAACAAAAAAATCCTCACTAACAGTACGTTCATAATCTAATTTTGAAAATAAAGTAAAAAGTCATCTTTTCAATTATGCTTGTGTTCAGTAGGCATCACACATGTAATTCATTTCTGCAAAGCCTGTATGCTGTATCACAGTCATGCTGTATCAACCATTCTGCCCCCTGGTAAAAGATTACATTAACGCTATGGGCTTTGGTACTGAAAATTATATATTTGGATTGTTGCCACACAGTGACAGAAGTGAGGTTATCTCCCCATCAAAAGATACTCCATCAGCGGCAGCAGATCTGTGAGCCAAACTATGTTATAGGATTCAAGGTATTATTCGATTTCATATTGGTTCTCCCACCTGGAGAAAATAAATATGCAAGACTGAAGATAAAAATCTCATCTGTTGTAGAGTTAAAAAAAAAAAAAAAAAAATCTGTTAAAGGAAAACCCAGGTTGAATCAAGCCAAACTATATTCCATTTTAAAGAGAGATTTATTTTTTCCTGTCCTTGTTCTAACAGAATCCAAGAACTATAAATCTTAGAGAGTACTGAGATAGAACAGACCATTTAAGAGAGCTAAAAATGTTCTCATTAAAGATAATATTTGTAATTTAGAAACTTGAAAACAGACCTTTTTACAAGCCAGATGAAAAATAATTTTAAAATCTAAAGCTTTTTGAAGAAATCAAGAAAATATACTCATTTTCACTTCAATAATGAAATTGCACTTTTAAAAAAAACCTCTTCAAGTGATCAGGAAGGAAACAGAACAATGCTCATTAAACTAATATTCTAACCCAATTTAGCAGGCACATTTGTAGGCTTTTGTATCAGACAATCAGATTTCAGTATTCAAGAGAGTAGGAAAAAAAGGAGAGAAAGAAAACACATGTTACATTAACATCTTCATACCAGTAAAGCCAAGAAACTAGCAATTTCCTTCTGTTTGAGATTCACAGGTTTTGCATAAACAAAAATTTCTAGGTTAAGTGTTGAGACCCCAAACTTCTCCACATGCTGGGCACACACACTAGCTTTTTTCCAAATAATTTTAAGGGGTTTCTTCCTGAGATAAACAAACAGATGCATCCATCTGTGCTGGCATGCCTGTTTTTATAATTAACTCTCTGCACTGTATATATGAAACCTAACTTGCTCTAAACCAAGCCCAGCGTAACTGCAATAGCAACAGTAGTTAATTCAATTAGAAAAAACAGGCAACAACTCAAAAGGCATTTTATGCCTGAAACAAGACAGTTTTTCGATCCAAACTAAGACAGAGTCAGCCGCCAGTTCTAAGATTAGACGAAAGCCTGAAATATAAAATACAGATCTCAGAGGTAGGAATGACCAAGCTCTCCAACAAAAGAGCAGACAGGAAATTGCAAAACAAAGTTTCATCAAGAGACATCTGACCTCAGAGCCAAAGGGAAATGAACACATAAATTCCTGAAACTGTGCTACCGCACACCCAACATTTTCTATTTCCCAGTTGAGAATTTCTCCCCCACCCTACGTGTCCTTCCCTTTCTCTGCCTCCCGTTGAATATGTCCATCTCTCCACCCACATTTCTACCATGCTGCCTGCCTTGAAAATTGGCAGACTTGAAAATGACTCAAGGCTGAAGAGAGGATTTTTTTTTTTTTATGTTTATAAATCTTAATATTTCAAAGAAAAGCTCAGCCAGCCACCAGTGCAGCAAGCTCCATCTCCTAGTCCTACGCAAGCTAGAATAATTCATTTAGGACTTTATTAAAAGCAGTAAATTGGAAGGCAGCACACAGGCACTGGTATCCCTCTTAGAAGAGGGATTAGCAAACATTTAATGCCCACATATGACAAAATAGGAACATACTGTTACAACTAATGAAATAAATGGCTGGTTGAGGTGATACTAGGTGTGAGTTTAAAAAATCTCCCTATTTCCTTCTTTTGCAAAGATGGGGCGATAGCTACACATACTTGAAGTGGGATTAGATATCCCTGGGTACTTGGATCTCCATGGGACACAGACCTTTGATCCAGTCCCCAGCTAGCCTCAGAAACAAGTGATCTCACAGGTACCAGCACGCAATCTGATCTTGGGTACATCACAGAATTTCAGTTAGAAATAATAAAACCAAGCAGAAAACACTAGCCAGCAAGGAAAAACTTTGGGAGTTATCACCCCCTGTTGAGGTGCTAAAACAAAACTTACTTTTGTAGATGTCTCAAAACAGAGACAGACATTTACCCAAAAGAGACTCCTCATGGATTTGTAATGTCTAAACTCAGACCAAAGCTACTCTCTTGAGGTTTAACAGGAATTTACCGAGCTAGGAATCACTGCAGCTTTCCCCCTCCTGCTCCACTGCAGCCTGTGCTTGTGCCTGCCGACTTCCTGCCAAGAGCTAAGAAGGTCAGCAGGTTTGATTGCTCTCCTTTCCAACTTCCTTGCTCTTGATAATGAACTTTAAAGCTTATGTTAATATAAAAGAGGCAGGTTTCCCATCACTAATTTCAACTGCAGTTATTCAGTATCAGAATAGGATTTATACTTCAGTAACTCTTTTTCCCGAAGCACACGCTAAATAAATGGTGTACTCCTCAGCAATGGCATTGCATTTTTGTTCTCAACTTTAAATGAGAAAAAACCCCTACATCAGCGAAGTTCTCAGATGCGTCTGCTGACTTAAACTGAGCTACTATGATTTAAATCCATTTAATATAAAAATTGAAATAAAAAAATATAAATATTCACCAACTCTTCCTCCTTCCCTGCTGGGCAACCACTTCTCAGATGGCACTAGCAGAGAGCAGCACCCCGCCCTGGGCTTGGGGGTATCACGTCACTCCAAGGAGACCAACAGATAGTCTTCCACTTCTCCACTTCCAAAGCTTGTTTTGTAGGAAAATAAACCCACCAATTTACTTTACAGAATAAAAATTTTAAGGGTTATATCACTCTGGAGCACTTCTCCAGACAGTTTTAGAAAACTAGTGACAGTTTTCATACTGAAGTTTTCTCTAGGCACAGAGAGACAGGCAGGCATGTGGCATTTACGTTATCAGACTGGAGAGTCTGCTTTAAATCATCTTTTAAACAGGAATCAGAGGATTCCACCTAACCCTCCGCTAAAATTTCAACCTCTTCCTGCAATCTAAAAATAGAAAAAAAAGTCATCCAGCATAACATCAAAAATTAATAAGTGCGGCATGGTCATCTATTTTAGGGACAATTTTTTCCTCTTTCCTTCTAGAAAGCACATTACCAGTTTCTAACTCCAGTCCATCAGAGAGCCTCCCAGTAAGCCTCATGCAACAGCCCCGAGAACCCAGGTTGCTGGGGTTTGTTTCCAAAAGGAGGAGACAAGGAAGAGCTGAGTTTTGTTCTGAGGTTTCTAGGGGCCTTAATTTGGAAACAGTTCAAAAGAAAAAACAAAAACAAACCAACAAATCCTGTTTTTATGACCTAAAACAAAGAAACAAACCTGCCAGGTGTATTAACAAGTTGCACTTCACTCTGACAGGCACGGAGGGCTCTCGTAACACAATGACCGGTAAAAGACGCGTTAAAGACGGGGTAGAGAAGGCGACTGTCACCGCCTCAAGAATTCCCTGCCATTTTTAGCACCTACCTTTTTTTGCCTGCATCTTACCTTCTCTGACAGCAGTTTTTGCCAAATCCACAGAAGGAAGCATTTTACACATTAATCCACTTACTGCCCTAAAGGGCCAAAAGGAAAATAGCATTATTTAGATGGCATTTTATCTTCCCAAATTTTGGAAGCACAATTTTTTAAGGTCAGGAAGAAGCATTTCTTTTACACTTAGTGGCTGAAACAATGAAATACACATGGGTACTGTTTTATTTATGAACTCTGAGAAGTCCAACAAAACTGGAGAGATTTGGTTATCCATTATTCGCAGGAGGGGTCCCATTCTTCCCCTTGCAGGTTAAAAAACATATTCTGAACTCCTTCCTGGAAAGGGCAGAAGATGCGTCAGGTCCTCCTGGGCCAAGAAGGAATGAGGGTGTGGATCCTCTGCCTCCCCACAATGCACACTGACCACGGGGTCACTATGGAAGAGACTATAAGCGGGGAAATTCTCTATATTTATGAATCATACCCAAGTCCTTCCTTTTCATTTTAGTGATTCTTTTTATTAAAAATATCTAAAGTGGCTATTGGAAAGTGTTTTTCCTTTTGAAGTTTTGCACAGAAGGGGGTGTGAGGGGGTGGGGGGAAAGAGCTAAGAAACCTTCCTTTCATGGCAGTCTGGAACAAATCCGTATTTTCATGTTAGCAAATCCTCCCCACCATCGCCCTCAAATCACCTCGAATTTACACAGACCTTCATGCTGCCAGTGACTGCTCCCAAACATCAGGGTGTTACTTTGGTCCTCGCTGCACGACTCGCTGCTTTTCTCAAGTCTTAGTGCTCACTGAGCTGTGCTGCACAGGCACCAAAGCAGAAGAAAGCAAAGCACTGGGTTGACACTGAGGCAGAATTCACCTTCAGCCTCAGGGGCTGACATCTCCCACTAGGCAGCACTGGCTCCAGCTCACCTGGTCCTGTCAGATTGTGCACCCCAAAAAACCCACTTTGATTAGTGTTCTGCTTCTATACTTTCCCATAAATTGTAATATTCTATCAGTAAAAACTCTGGGAAAGTATAGAAGCCTGAGGGAGTTAGTATTTCCACTGGCGAGTAATTCAGCTTCCTAACGGTGAACCAGCCAGCCACGGCAAGGAGCTGCTCCAGAAAGACAGATGCTGTTCTGCTGCTATGTCTCAACACACATACATCCAACGTGCAAAAGCCAATGGAAGAGGAGGAGAGCACAGAAACACCCTGAACACAACTCCCACAGCATGGGGCAGGCAGTTTGCAGTGCGCTGAGCATCCCCCCAGCAGCACAACTAAGCCTTGTGTCCCCCCTCTCCGTCCCTAAGCCCACCCCTTCTCTCCAGCCTTCAGCAGCCCTGCTATCATGACTCGCAACAAGAACCAGACGAGCAGCTGCTATTACAACATTGTCTGAGCAAACATCTGGGCTGAGGCTGACAGTTTCTGGGTTATTATGCCAAAAGCACAGCACCATCAACAATGGGGTACACGTCACTCAACAGCAACTCTTCAAGCACAGTCCAGGTATCACTGCGGCACGTTTTCCCCCAGTGGATGGCAATCAAGCCGCGTTTTCTGTTTGCTCACCCCTCTTGACCCAAGCGTTAGAGCTCACAAAAGCCCAACACACAACTTGTTGTTAGCACTTCAGCACCAAAACAAGTATGCTTTGAAAACGCTCAGGCAGCTGAGTTAAAAAGAATATATATA
>NW_010288133.1:0-3768 GCF_000700745.2 Antrostomus carolinensis
GGAGGCGGGGAAGGAAGGAAGGAAGGAGGCCGCCCCATCTCCATCTCTTTCATTTTCTTGTCCTGTGCCGCGTGGATGCGGTGCTGGCTCCGGGTGCGGATCTAGTTGATCACACTGTCTTTGTGTCGGCTTCATTGACTTGATTGCCTCGTAATAACCAGTTTCTCTTATTTCTTTGTGCACTTCAAACACTTGCAGATAAGATGAGCCTCCAGGTTGTTGGAGATGATGTTCTCTGGAGCAGAGTTGCTGGAGCTCTTGGGCAAACTCTTTGATGAAGCTGACTAATCAAATTATCACAGACTGGTGGGGTTGGAAGGGACCTCAGGAGATCATCCAGTCCAACCCCCCTGCCAAAGCAGGTTTCCTACAGCAGGTTACACAGGAAAGCATCCAGGCAGGTTTTGAACATCTCCAGAGATGGAGACTCCACCAATTATGTTTGTTAAGATTCCAGTGGGTGCCTGCAGGTTGGAGAAGGAGTTGTAAGGACTTGACTTGCTTCAATGTAATGAAGCATCAGATTGATCACGGCAGGTCAGGGAGCAGTGCTGGCAGGTGTCAGGAAGAACTCTGCTGTGCATGTGTGCCTTATTCTCTTACTCAGGGTCATGAGATCTTTTCCCTTCTCTGCTTGGCAGGGGTTGGGGTGGGAGGTAAGACCCCTGGAGATGGGCAGAGTTTGCAGGCTGAGGCTGCTGGAGACTGCCTGATGGACTTTCTGCTAATGCTGGGAGCTCACGTGCTGATGGAATTGAACTTGAGTATCGATTAGTAACTTGGTGTGATAAAGCACTGACCACACACTGCTCCTTTCCTTCCATTCCGCTCCCTCCTGCGTCTGCATACTCCTCACTTTTTGCCTGTTCCTCTAAGTAACGAACTTGTTCAGTGATACACTTTTAAGAAAAATATTAACAATGCTGTGTGCTGAGCTCACGGCTAGAAGAAGCTGATCTTTCTCAGACTTGATGCTTTGTGAATAAGCTCACTACAAATTAATTTTTCAAGATAGCTTAAATCACTTGCTGTCCTCGCATGACAAACGCTGAACACTCCACTGATAAGTTGCCTTTTTTTTACTTGATTGGCTACTGCATCCATCATCTCCAACACAAATACAGCTAGGAGTTATCTTTGGTAAGAGCATGTTGTGACACCAGTTGTGCTGAGAAAAGGAAGTGGTATCTAATCAGGTCAGTCAGGAGGAATGGCTTGTTGCAGGGTAGAAGAACTTAAAATAAACCTTCAGAAATCTGCTTGAGAAACTAAGATTCATCAGCTTTAAGAAAGCTCATCATTTATTGTGGGTAAGAGTCCTGTATTTTGGGGGAATTTAGGGATATACATGTATTTGAATCTCTGTTAGACAAATTCATTTAGTGTCTCACAAACTGGTGCTGCTCTATGCTGCAGACTTCTGAGGATGTTAGTGCTGATATCTAGATGTAAAATATCCTTCATCACGTTACTAGAACGGCTCTGGGTACAGATCAAAACTGGATGTCTGAAAACCCAGCAGTAAGAGCTCTTCTGCCACCATTCTTCAAGGGTGAGGTGCTGCTTCTGTAAATGCATTTGTTTCTTGTGACTGGTGGGAGACTTCTCATGGCTTATGCTATCAGACAGTGTGCTGGAGAAAAATACAGAGCCCACTGCTTGTATGGGCATCATCATTAAAAGCTACTAATGAACTAAAATGCATAATTACTATAGAGCTGGCTAACTCTCTGAATGGGAATCTGAGGCTTGCCTACTGACCGAGATCCTTGCTAGAAGGATGGGAGCTGCTATTTGTTTTCCACGTAGTGAAGCTGAGGAGTTCTCTCCACGTGAGCTCATTTGAGTATCAACCATTATAACAGAACTTGCCACCTGAGGCTCTCCTAGGGACACCTGAGTGCTTGGAGCATCCCTGTGTTCTGTCACTGTGCTGCCTGTGTTTCTCTTGCTTTCCTTTTATCCTTTTCCACATGTAACACTTGTCGCTGTGGACCATTTTGTTGGGAATCACAGCCCTACCCGCAGGGAGAGGCAGCCAAAAGGCAGGTGATCAGCCTCTATATTGCAAAGCCTGACAACCCTGGAGAGTGCCCATCGGTCTTGCTGGTCTCATTTTCTCTTCATCAGCATGGAGAGAGAAGTGTTGATTATTGAGGTGGTGGATCTAGGAGTGGGACTGTGTCCAGTGTAAAGAGACTTTAAAAGCTGATCCAGGAACTCTTTGATCCTCTCCTGCTGTCTCTTGGCACGTTGCTCACTCACTAAAAGTGTAAGTGGCTTTTCATGTCTGCAGTGTCTGATGATCTTGAATTGATAAGGAAGGTGGCTCTTCCTGGGGAAGTCATCCTAGGAAAGTTGAATTTTAGTATGAAATCTTACTCCTCCTTTGAACATTGGCTGGAGGTCTGCACATATCTTGAAGGGAGACCTTCTTGCATACCTTGCAAAAAGGCTCCTTTGCCTGCCCAGTCCACGTAATTAAGCAGAATTGGGAACCACCGTGTCATGATGCGTGCAACTTCACATGGTTCAAAAAGGCTTTGGAGTACAGGCTCTGGGTCCAGTGAGAAAGGCAAAGAGAAACTGTTACTGTTTTCCAGTCAGGGGAAAAATAAACAGGCCAAAAAAATTAAGGCCTGTTGAGGAGGGGAGTTACTAAGTTGTGAAATAGGAGGCTTGAAAGCTATGACATGAGGTGGGGAACAGAGGGAATAATCAGCATGATGCACAGGGAAGGCACAGAGCAGGCAGTGCCCCAGGCAAGAGGTATTTTCTGTTCCTGGTCCTAAACTAGTACTAGGGAAGAGCCTAAATAAGCCACTCAGACCTTCAGAGTCCAGGCTGAGAAGGCAGCTTTAGCCCTACTCACTTACACCTTCAAATAACCGCTTTCTATTCTTGGATTGAACTAAATGCAAAGTAACACACAGTTCTGAAGGGGTGGAGTTGTTTTTGCAGGCTGATGCTTGCTAATGTGCAGTAGCACACACTTGTGCTATTCTGCTTGTAGCTGTCTTGCTGTCTTAAAAATCTTCATGTCTTAAAATCTCAGTGTGAAATGTAATGTATGTTGAACACCCATATTCCCTGCATTCTTTAGAAGATGGTGGAGAATTAAGCCCAAGAGCTCTGCAAGATCTAGATACATCATATTTCTTCCTTATAAAACTGCTGTACGAGAATGAAACAAGGCCTGGAAATATTTTAGGAAACAACATGTGGAATTTTTTTTTTCCCAGAGATGGAATTTCTCAGTAATTCTCACTGTGATGCTCCCCCATTCACTTCCCTTTAACTCTGCATTGAGGAGGAGGAGCTCAGAGAGACAAAAAGCTTTGCCTTTGCCCCCCTCTGCTGCAGCCTGGACCTTGCAGGACTGGGTCCTTTGTAGTTCCCAGTGTGGCTTCTTCCCCGCTGCTCTCTCTGAGTGCTGTTGTCTAAGCCAGTTACCTTTGTGGGTTTTAGCACTCTGTTTATTGTTAGCTCCACTGCATCTCCTGTATAATGTGAGTTTCCTCTGTTGCTATGTTAGAAGAAAAGCCATATAAACATGAGGTTTGTAGAAGTGATTGGGGATCTGTATAATTGGTGATGAGATCAACGGTGGTACAGCTGAGTTTTCAGCTTTTTTGGAGCACGTATAACTTCTGCAGCGGTAGTGCAATCCCATACTTTCTCATAAAATCTAGTGTATTTTCCCATCTCCTTTTCAGCATGTTTGTTCTATTTGTGATCTGGCCTTCATGTGCGTCTGAACAGCATTCC
>NW_010288133.1:3796-5867 GCF_000700745.2 Antrostomus carolinensis
TGCCTTGACCAGTTTCATCCCATCTCCCAAAGAAATCCTCCTCCTGAACCTGCAGCAGAGAGATCTTCAATGAGGAAGGGTGAAGAAGTGGCAAGAGCAAAATAAAACAGGACCATCGAGCAACATCAGTCTTGTGACGCCCTTCCTCACAGCAGTCACTCCTCTGTGATGTTGCAAAATTTCTCAAAATAGAACATAAAGTCCTTGGGGAAATGGCACTGGTCTTTTGTTCTGTGAAGTACCCCGTGTGTCTTGAGTCTCACTTTAAAAAGTCCTGGACTAAGTAGACTAGAGAAGGGTTTAAGATGCTTTATTTCCTTGTTCTCGCAAATAGTTCTGCTTTTTAGTGGTGATGATGGTCTTCAGAAAGTCCAAATGGCATTGTCCATTGCGCTTCAGAGCTAAAATAAAATGTGAAGGGGGAATGTAGGAGACTGATACACCATCAGACTGTGCAAGGGGGATTTGTACAGAAACACATTGTTTTCTGTAGCCACAGGTGCTTCTTGCCTCCCAGTAGCTTAAATAAATAGAAAAATAATAACATGAGTAATTAAATGCAGGGAAAACAGGCAGGATAGACTGATTGGAACAGGCTTTTGATGATAAATCAAGGAAAATGAGACAGGTAGGAGTAGAAACTACAGCTCAAAGGAGCATCAGGTTGAGCTGCAGTTACAATTTAAAACAGTGTCTCAGTTGCCTTCCTGGATCAGACTGAGCTCTTCCAGTGCCTCTGATTTTTCCAGAACTGACTCATAAAGACTTTTTAGAAAGAGTAAAATACTAAAACCAAAAGTTTCTATGCAATTTTAGATGAGATTTGATCTTTCCGAATATTAAAGCAGAAGTAAAATTTTAAATGCATGGGAGCCTAGTCTACAAGATGATAAAAGACTTCACCACTTGTGTTTTGTGGAATCTCAGCTGGCTGCGCAGGCGTCTTCGCTGCTTCAGGGAGGGTTGTGACTGTGTTATTTTCTCTGCTACAGACTCAGGTAAAGGTTCGGCTTCCTGTCTTCTTCAATTCCCAGACACTTGCAATAAAACAAAAAACTCTCCATGAGTTCACACTCAGAAGGGATGTCCTGGAATGTGAAGTAAGGTGACAAAAGGCAGAGGAGGGGGATCAGAATCCCCAGAGAGAAGCAGTCTGTATTTGCTCGTAAGTTAAGTTTCTCTTCAGCTGATATTTCACCACTTGAGTAGTTTATTCTGGACAAATCTCATCTTGTAACTTCTCCAGAATGGTGCAGGAGGTACATCATACACAGGCCTGGGTTTTGTCACGCCAGGAGCAGAGGGTGTGTGTGTGTGACTATGTGGCCACCTCTGCATCATGATCCAGAGCATATTCACCACACGGAGAAGAGCTGGTGTGGACTAATGCCCACCTGGTAAATCCATCCCTGAAGTATTCATAAGGGTCATTTTTGTGGTGTTTCCATCTACGTGCTGTAGAGAAACAGGTGACAAATGATGGTGGCAGGTACAATGCTGATGAAAAAAGGCTCAGAAGCGGTTTTGTGGGAGCCTGTTCAGTGAAATCCCTGAAGTTACCTGAAGGAATCTCATCATTAGTGGTATATTCTCTTAAATATTTATTATAGTTTTTGCGGTGCTACATCATGTCCTTTCCTGTTGGAAGAATATAAAGTAAACCTTGACTGCAATTGTTTTAATTATATCCAAGATGCATTTTTCATACACTTTTGGGAGCAGGGATGGCAGGTCTCATTTCTCTCCCCAGAAATGACGTGTATTTTAGAGCAAACTCACGCCTCACCTTCCTTGGGGGGAAGGCTGGGGATTTTTGGAAGTGTGGAAGATGGCTGTCAAACCTCACAGCCTGTGTCACTGTCATCTGTAAAACAGGTGGGGACATGAGTACGGGGTGGAAAAAACGCATCAGGTTTGAGGAGGACGATATGAAGAGGTCACCCATGGTGTCAGAGAAAGGCGGCGGTGGGAAGGGCACAGCAGGCCTGAGAGTGAGGGCAGCCAGCAGGGTCCCCGGGTGAGGTGCTGATGGGGCGGCAGCGCTGAGGGGCCCCTGAGGGAACCGGGGGTG
>NW_010288134.1:0-1098 GCF_000700745.2 Antrostomus carolinensis
CACGTCCCTGCTGTGGGCTGGGCACTGGGGGTGGCTCTATCAGAGCTGAGCCGAACACGGTCTGTGTGCTCCAGCCAGAGTCTGTTACCAACTGAGGACATTTCCGCATCCTGGTGTCACCAGAGCCCTCGGTGTCTGTTTACCCTTAATTAGTTTGGGAAGGAGCAGGTTCCTTAATGAGCCTCTGGCCGGGGATGAGCTTTGGGCAGGTGGTTGGTGGGTACTGGGAGCAGCTCGGGCTGCCACCAGCTTCTTGCCTCTGCTGCTCCAGCATCTTTTGGGGTGAGGAAGGATGAGCTTTGCTTTACAATCAGGGATGACCTCGGTGGGCAGCTGCTGAGGGTCCAGCACGAGGCTTGGGGTGCTGCAGGCACCCACCTCTCCCACCACTAAGCGTGAGGTTTGGTGGCTGCAGCGCTGGGCTCACAAAGGGGATTGTTGGGATTTTTTTTCCTCACCTGAGTATGAAGTTGGGCTGTGAGCCCATGGGAGTGTTTTATTGCCGAGGATGGAGCCTGTAATTTGCCATGGCTGTGAGCTGAGCCCTGGGTGACTGTTCACTAATGCTGCTCCCTGGGGACCAGCATCCTCTATTTGATGCTCTTCCATCAAACGTGACCTGCTGGTGCTGGATACCTGACGGGGAAATCGCTCGTTGTCTCCAGCCTGATTCCCAGCGACAAGCTCAATGGTAACATCTTATTTCTGAAAACAACACTGGCAATTTTTTATATCCCTTCCAGGGAAAATACCCACCAAACCCCACCCCGAGTTGCTTTGCCACCCTTTGTCCCAGCCCATCGATGATGCAGACGCTGTCCTGGGCTCTGCAAAGTCCGGCTTCGGCGGCTGCTTTTCATGCGTCTTCACGTGCTTCCCTTCCAACCTCACTGACCTATTTATAGCCAAGAAATGCAGAGAGACTTAATAAAGGGAGACGTGGGGCTCCTCCGGCCTCAGTGTGATGCTGACAAGCATCTTGCTCTGCGCTCTCCCAGTGTCCGAGTGGAAGGAGGCGGCTCCAGCTCTGGCTGTGATGGGGTTGGGGTTGGACACAGATAGGTTCAATCTGGGGTTTGGGGAGTTTGAGGTGTGGGT
>NW_010288135.1:0-1589 GCF_000700745.2 Antrostomus carolinensis
GGGTGCGTTGGGGGAACTGGCAGCCCCCCAGAGCAGCCTGTTGTTGGTGGGCTGGAGCAGCTGATGGGCTGGGGCCTGCTCCCTCCCCAGTGAAGCACTTTCTTTATCAGAACAGATGTTTTCCCAGATCGAGGAAGGAGTGGCTGGCCGGGGGGCCCCGCAGCATGCGCAGCACATCGCCCACGATCCTTTCAGCCATTAACTGATTAACCTGCTGCTCCTGGAAGCCTGGGCCGCCTATATCTAATCAGATGGAGGCCAGGGTTTCCCAAAGGACCATTTCACCAGAGCCTGTATGCCCACCCCTCCATCACGAGGAACCTCCTGGCCTCTTGCAACAGGAGTAGCCACTGAGGAGCCTGAAGTGCCTGAAGGAAATGGGAGGCTGGAGAGGGGATGCCCAGAGATGTGTGTCTCAGCAAGTAGCACCCAGCAGAGAACTCTCTGCTTTGTCCAGCTCTGCTTGTCCAGGTGTGATTCTGCTGTCACTCTGAGAAACGGGATTTACAGGGGAGCGCTGAGGGGCAGCCCTGAAGCCAGGGACTCCCTTGGAGTCTTAACATCTCTTGTAAATCACAGGCTTAAACCCTAGTGAAGCAAGGTGGCCAAGGCTGGAGAGTCAGGGTGAGCGTGCGTGGGAAAGCATCAAGCTTTGCTTTGCAGGAAAGGCAGTGGGGGCAGGAGAGAGGGAACGTGGCTTCCCTGGAGCGGGAATGTTTGGCATTTGCTGCACCCAGGCCACTCTTCCTCCTTCTCCATGGGGGGTTCATGGTGGGAGGGCAATGTCTGAGCAGAAGGGAGTTGCTCCACCCCTTTCTGCTGCAGCAGAAGCCAAGCTTGTCCCAAAGGGATGCATGATATCCCTTACAATGAATAGCTTAAACCCCAATGTGTTGTTGGTCTTGCCTTAGCGAGCTCCCATGCTGTGCTTGCAGCATTTAGATACCACACTTGGTGATGTGGTCAGTGTCTAGGGTTAGTTGGGGATGCCATAGGTCTTCTCAGCTTCTCTGGGTCTTATCGGCTTCCCAGGTTCCTCCCTCGGCATGCGGGAGACCAAAGGAGTTCCTATTCTTTGAAGTTTATCTCTGATAAGTGGCGTAGTGATGGGTTCAACCTACTTATCCTGGCGTTGCCAGGGGGGAATAGTTTTGGCTAGCTGTCTCAGCTTGACACTGCGGAAGGGCTTCCGATGTGCCATGCCGTCCTCTGACTGCTGACCCCAGGGATGGCAAGCAGGCGGGGTGCATGCTGCCACCACTCTTCCCCTGCGGCGTCCCAAGGGGGCCAGAGCAGAGGGCCTTCCTCCTCAGCAAGTGGTACAGCACAAAGATGTGTGCCTCTGCCATCTGAGGTCTGGTGTGCAGCATGGCTCAGGGGTGTGACGGATGACGCCTTTGCTCCAGTTGGGTATGAGCAGAGGAGCCAAGACGGTGTGTGTGCTCCGCCGTCTCCCTTCCTGGCTGCTGCAGTGAGTCCTGTGCCCAGACAGGGAGGAGGGGCCCTGGGGGCCAGGGCTGTGGCACGGTGACGGATGATGGTTTCTCTGCGTGTCTGAAGTGTGGGCAGGATGTGGGGTGACACAGAGG
>NW_010288135.1:1618-12150 GCF_000700745.2 Antrostomus carolinensis
AGGAATGTCGTGGCCAGGGTTAAAGGAGACATTTCTCCCATCCCGTCCCTCTCTGCTCTGCGGTTGGAGTGACCAGCCAGCATGGCCCCATGGTCAGTCTGCACTGAACAGCAGCATCCAGTGGGGCCCCAGATGCTGTTCCCCTTCTGCTCATGTGCCCCTGGCCCAGCAATGCTGGCATTTTAAGTGTTAAACAGTTTTTCTCATTGCTCTTTTGGTAAAATGCAATGCTTTTCATCTGTGTTGTAAAATAAATCCCCCAAAGTCCCTAAGCTTTCTGACATGGGAAGAGAAAGGCGGGGGGATCCTGTGCTCATGTCTTGTATGTCTGTGGTGGTCTGAGCTGTCCTCCCTACAGCTGGCCTGGTCTTCACTTACTATCCCACATCTTTCCCTGGCTACAGCCCATCTCTGTTTTGTGGCCTGGGCCATCTGCCATGGAGGTGGGGAGAGGAGCCACGTCCCCTAGAGACACATACAGACCAGCAGGAAGTCTCAGGGTCAAGTCTCTGGAGGACTACAAGGCTACCTGAGTTACCATGCATCTGAGCTGCTTTCTTGGCCCCAAATTGAGATGAGGAGCAAGCAGCTTTGACAGATCCCTTTCGCTCTGGCAGCTTTGTCCTGGCTGCTGTGCAGTTGTGCTGACTGCTTGATGCAACTGGGAAGTGTCTGACTACTCCACAAAGCCATCAGCTAGTCTGCAGAGAGTGTCCTTTTGCTGTCCACGTGATACTCAACTGTACACGCTGTCCTCCAGGCATCTGATGGTCCCTTACTCCTGGTGTAAACTCAGGTGTGTAAATATTTGCAGATGAGTACATGGGTACGGAGAAGAACTGAAGGGACTTGTTTGCAGAGGCATCTTTGCAGTGTGGAGCCTGCCTCATTCATTGGTGCAGCAGGTACAGGACTGGTCTGATTTTTGGTTGCACATGCAATTCTCACCAGCTTTGAGCTCCCATTTGAAGCTGCCTGTCTGCATCATTCAGTGATCAGTGTCCCTAGGGAGCCCAGCTTGTGCTGTGTGGGGAGGGCTCGTACATGGCATGCTGGATTAGGTCTCTCAACAGCTTCATTTGCCCTCCCTATACTCCCTGCAGCTGGGAGAAGGTGGAGTTCCTGTGAAAGAGGAGCATGGCTGGATGTCCTGGAGAATCTTTCCAGAAACTCTTGTCTAAGATGAAGGAAATGGTTCAGCTGACTTGGATGATGTTGAGCATGAGTGATGTGCTGTCTTTCCAAATAACAGTGAGCTGAGTGCCTATGTGTTAACAATCATTGGCTTAGGAAATTGCCATCTTGGAAAAAAATAGTAGATAGAGCATCATCATCTTCAGCAGTGAGGCTGCTCAGTGAAGGAGTATTCCCACCAAGCCCCTCTCCTCCCTTGAGGAACATGTGCTTTGCCAGCTTTCTCTGATGATCTCTGAGTTTACTGAGAATATTGTGACCTCTTAGAAAAGAGGATCTGGAGAGACTGGGAAGAGACAAAGAAATGCTGACTATTACATCCATGCTGTGTTTGCAATGCTCTCTTGAGTCAATACCAAACAGAGCAACTCCTCTCTGTTTGATTAGTCTGCATAATTTGGCTAAAGAGAAGCACCACTGTCCTTGAAGATATCCATGGGGCTGGCGTAGCATGGATGTTCCTACATGGAAAATCCTCCATCCCAGCTGCAGGTGTAGGGCAAAAGGGCCCAGCTGTCCTGTTCTGGAGCATCAGTTGCAGGGAAGAAAGCTCTTGTGCTAAAGGTGACATGAAGAAGTGTCTTGCAGAAGAGAGAGAGTCCTGTTAGCTCCCTCCTTAGGGCATTCATCTGGAGCCAGGCTGTGTGAGCTGCGACCTTGTCAGCTCCTATCAGCGGAGTGAGGGTGGGCTGGCGCAGGTGCTGGATGGGAGCCCCCACATGAAGGGAAGGCATGTCTCCCTGGCCCAGCATGCAGCTGCCTCCAAAACCACCTCATACCCCTCTGGTTTCACTTCTTGCCTCACTTTTTTTAACCTAATAATCAAATGTTTCACAATTGCTTATTTCCCATTTTTCTTTAAGGACAGTGTGTGAACTATTTAAATGTGATCATTAAGACTGAAACTTCTCCAAGTCTGGGTTTACTGGTTATCCTCCAGTTACCCTAAGCTCTGCAGTTCTGTCTCCTCATTACCATCCAAGATTGCACACAGTTCAGCAGTGCTGTAGAGCCGAGTCCCAGGAAAAACACCTTCGGAAGGCCTGTCTGCCATGCACTGCTTGGCACAGCATCTGGGGACTCTTGGGTCCTGTCATAAACACAGTAATTATTGTAGCAACTGAACCAGTGGCGGGGCCTCTTGTAGACAGAGTGATCACTGTATTTGATGAGAATGGGGGGAAATTTGGGTTAGGACCAGGGCTGTGGATTAGTCCTGTTTATTCCTCTTGGTACATGTGTCTTGAGCCAATGATACAGATTTAGCTGAATCACACTTTCTGGAAAGGCTTCTTCTTTCTGGAGGATCCCCCGCTTTTTGCAGTTTCTTCAAGTGGTTACACAACCTTGTTTTAAAATAAATCCTGCTTCATTTCTAAAGTGTCTGACAGCTCCATTCATTTTTGGGTCCTACTTTTCTTCTGCATCATGAGAGTGGTTTCATTCCAAGTAACTTACCTGTCTGCAAGAAATTATTCTCCGGCACCAGGTTACCGAGAAAGGTGAGGCAGCAGGTAGCAGAGCAGTGCTCTGGGTACTGGTGGCAGCGGTGTCCTCTCAGCAGGGTGTAGTTAGCTGAGTATGCAGGGACCGAGGTGAGGTTTGCAGCCCATGCTGGGCCACATGCTGCTGTGATCCCCATGCTATCAGTGTCTGGGCTAGATAGGGCAGCCCTAGCTCTGGCAAATCTACATAATGACATTATCATTTTCACAAGTACTTTTGCATTACAAGGGATCTTTCTGAATAGCAAAAATGACTGAGTTTTTTAGATTTTTCGCTGAAAGGCTTCTTTCTCACACCTCAAAGCATAAGTAAGCAGTAAACTTCCTTACTCCTGTTTATACATCCCAGGCATGCATCAGCTCTTGTTGCAACCAAATGTCCTGGGAGTTTCTGTTCAGCAGTTCACAGTCCTCTTTGGGTCTGTGGCTTTCCAGAAGACATTCCGCTGTTTGAAGTGCTCCTTGCATTCCTTCTCCCCTGAAGCTGACCTTTCAGTTTGGCTGTATTTTAATCCCATTTTGTTCAAACAAGCCGACTGTGGAATCCACACTGCTCTGATGGTCTCATCCTTGTGGGTACTTACTGATCTACCAGATGTTGGCATCTGCCAGTACTGTCAGCACTACTTCTGATTTTAGGTCCTTGATGAGAATAGGAAATAGTACTGACCCTGTCTCTGCAGAGTTTTGTTAGAAACTCCCTCAGTCATGATTTTCCCCATTCATAACAATTGTTTTGAGATCCCTTTGCTGCAGTTTGTTCCTCAAGGACTGACTTTTATCAGAATATGGTGTTCTATATGATCAATGCCATGAGAATCTATTATTGTCCTATTTATCTCTTATGTTTGGATGCAAAGATCAAAGAAGTCTTTTCGACTAGACTCCTTTCCACATGTTGACTGGCACTAGGCAGTGATTAAAGCTAGAGTATCTTTAAAGTTGGAGAAGGCAAAAACTATATTTTCCCTGGGCTTCTCAGACTAAGCAACCCATGGTTACTTGGGATAATCCTGCTATCACCCTCATTTAGGCTCTGACCCTTCCAGTCTCTTGGAATTTCCTCAGCATTTCCAGGCTTACCAAAAATGAGTATCAGCTGGTGAGAAACTTTATTGGACAGACCTCTGGGAACTCTTGGACCTGTTGATTGTTAAAATGTTTTACATCCTTTCCACTTACTAATATATGGGAAAGCACTTCAGCATCTCGGTGTGATGCAAGAGGGGTACTTTCCAGCGATGTTTATTAGAAACTTGTGTATTGTTATTCACAATGCAGCCATCCCCATCTAGTAGTTGGATGCTGCTACTAGCACATGTTTTTGTCCCCAGTGATTTTAGAAGAGAAAGTAGTGAAACATGGACTCTACTGTCTTTACTGTTCCCCAACTTGTTACTTGTGTGGGCTGTTTCCCCCTTTTCTACCACTTTCACTCTTATTTCGGATTGACTGACAGTGCATTCCAGTGTGGAGGCACTCCACTTGCTTTCCCTGTGGTGTTTGAGGGGAGGAAACAGGATGATCAAACACCAGGAAAATGTCTTGTGTGAGGAGTTTAAAAACTGTGAGAGTACTTTATTAATGAAATGGCAAATAGAGGGAGACATGGCAAAAGAGCAGAAAATAATGGATGAGACAGAGAAGGTGGATTGGATTCCTCTGTTCCTCCACCTCAGGACTGCGAGAAAAGGGGATTTTCTGCTTCACAGTGATGAGACTGATTGATTAAAAAGTGTACGTTTCCATATAATGTGTGAGTAGATGGTGGAACTCCACATGGTAGGGAATTATTGAAGTCAAGGATGTGGCAAGATGCAAAAAGGTATTGGATGTAATCCCAAATTATGCGTAATAAACATTGCAGAAGAAATACTGTTTCATGGCTCTCATCTGAGATTTTTACAGCGTTGCACTATGGTTGCTCAGAGGCAGGATGCTGGAGCTGGCGTCTCTGTGATAGACTGCTGTATCCTCGTGGCTTCCTGAGGCCCTGAGCTCTCCTCTGTGGACCGCGAATGCCATTCAGCTGTGGATCAGCCCAGCTTCAGCCTTGAAGCCATTGGCCGAATTTGAGAGAGGGAGGGAACTGTAAGGAAGCTGCCTCATTATGTATTTGGTGGCGAGAGGGAGAGGAGACCCAAAGCAATGTCCATGTTAAGGGCAGGGCTGGGCTAGCTCGTCACTTGTTCAGTTTGGAGGGCCAGCTGGTCAGTGAAAGTGTTGTTAGGGTGAGGCTGGGCTTTTGCACATGCCATGTTGCCTCCTTCCTTCCAGGGCTATAGAGAAGATGTGGGAAAGCCAGTGTTGCTGTGATGTGTCAGTGATGTTCAGAGACAGGGAATATGCATCTGTAGATATCCATATGAGTAACGTGCTCTAGGGAATGACTTGTTTTAGTTAAAGTTTTAGGTGGGGAAGAGCTAGTGGAGAAGGCATAGAAGTGGTGCTGTCTTTTATGAACTGAACTTTAGTATGTCTTTTTGAGGCTGGTGAGAAGTTCCCGGGTGGCTGTGAGCTCTGTAGGACTGTTGCTTCACCTGAGGAGGGCTGCCTGTGGTGATATTGCAGGGTGAAGGCAGCTCATCTCAAACTGGGCCTGGAAAGCACTTGCAGTCAAGTCTGGAAGGATTCAAACCTGCCTCCTCCTCCTCTCTGTGCACCTCATTCTGATGGTAAAGGGCAGCCTTGAAACATGTGGAAACAGTTGGGGGTTCACTCCCTCAGCTCTCATGGTGAGGAGCTGGTGTGGTTGCTGTAGTTAGTAGTTGTTCCTTTGAGGAGATCAAGAATTACCTTCAAGGACCAGGCATTTCCTGGGGATATCTGAAGTTGGGAGATGTGCAGGAGAGTGGGGAGAAGAGGAGCTGTGCAGCAGCCAAACTGGGGGAGGAGGAAGGAGTGGAACAGATGGGAGGGGGAGGTGAAAGAGGGGTGGGAAGCAGTGCACATACATCAGTGACCAGAAGTGACAAACTGCTCTTAGATTAGATGTTTTAAAATGCACAAACCTTTTCCTGATACTGTTATTCTGCAGTATTCTGCCAGAGCTACCGGCAGACTGGGGCCTTTGCTCCTTAATTAGTAAGGAATGGGGCTGCTAATTGGCAGAACTAGTCTGAGTCATGGGCTCATCCTGGGCTGCAGCTCAGAGCAGCAGGACCCAGGGCTGTAGCTTTCTGCTTGGCTCCCTAAGCTGTGCTGGCTTGCAGAGGCTGCCTAGGCTGAGCGGGCTACTGTGTGGGAACCATGGGCCTTTCCCAGGTGAAACCCATCCCTTTTTGCTCTGCAGCATGTCATCCTTGTGCCTTGCAAGAAGTAGACTTGTTTCCGTTATCCCTGATGCTGTTGCAAGTATTGTCCCTTTTCCCAGATGCTCCATGTCAGCTGCTGCTAGCTCAGCTGTTCTTGCTTCTGTCTCCCTCCTTACCTGCGGCTTCCTGGTCTGCCCCCGCCCTTCCAGCAGCTGGTCCAGGTTTTGCTGATCAGATAAACCCAGGGACTGGCTGTATGACTTAATTACAGACTGACATCAGAAAAACAGCAAGGTTGCATTCCTTCCCATAAGGGTCTAGGGTGTCAGGGACTCCCCCTCCCCACCAATCTTATATCCATTAGCTAAGTCTCTTTGTATCTGCCCTATCACTTATTCATGATCAGCTAGATCAATCTGTCGAAAAGTGCATTTATTGAAACCTGATCCTGGCTTTGTCTGGATTGTGAGGGCCTTACTAGCCCAATCTCTGCTGCGTGGTTTCCAACCACAAAGCCCATTGAGGCTGAGAAGAGAGCTGGCTTAGTGCAATGCTGCTTCCAAGCCTAGGAGCATATGGAGCCATCACCAGGAAAAACACAAGGCTTGGATACCTAATACCCATTGAGCAGCCTCAATGTGCCAGGAGGACAAAGGTGTGTATACACAATATTTATAGTACCAACAGGAATTTTTGACTTGGGCTCACAGTGTAGAGGGGTCCATTTTTGAGACATCCCTGCCCCTTGCAGAATAGCTGGAGCAGTGATTGGGTATATTTACCCAAACCAAGGCGCTGCAAGAGCCTCTCGTAGCACTGTGTTTGCAGGTAGGTCTAGAGACTGAGCGTGCCATGCCCATTCACAACATCACCAAAACCCTCCTATAGTGGAAAACAAGTGGGCAATTGTGACCATCTTTAAGGTGTCTTCCAACCAAAGGCACTTTTCCTCTCTGAGTAACTCCTGGAAAATTGATGCACCCATCATGGTTGTAGCCTCTGTGGAGCATGTAACTCTTGGGAGTTGTGCAGGTTTGTGCATGAGGAGGAATGGGGCATGTGAGAGCTGTCAGAGAGATGCAACACTACTACCTGTCCCCTAAAATCCTGGGGCAGCTCATTCTTGCTTGCATATGAGAAGAAGCAGTTTCCAGAAGAGAGAGGAGGTCCTGGGGGAACGTGAAGATTCAAGGGTAGTCCAGACTACACAAATAAGAGGAGAGCAGGACATGATTACTTTTTTCTGAAGTGTGGTACAGTTGCAGAGCAGTGGCTTGCTCATGTCAATCCCTGATCGTGTCTCCTGCTGGACTGGGAGGCTGTGGAGCAGCAAAGGCACCTGCAGGTACAGAGTTCTGTGTCTTGGCCTCTGCTGTTCTCTTTGCCTTCAGTAGCTGGATAGCTGATGAGGAGGGTGCACCCGCTGGTAGCCACACACTCTGCTTTAATGTGTTTTCTTCTGCAGGCAGGGTTGTGTGCTGTTTGTCTGACTCTACGCCCTCTCCCTGGGGTATGGGGTACAAGATCTCCCCTATCTTTTCCCTGCTGACACAGTATGCTGCATCTGCTGAGATGCAGGTACAGGTGTGTAAAAGCAAGTGATAACTCCCAGTGTCTGTCACTCTAAAAAAAGGCACAGAAAGCCAAAGAAATCTGTGTCTTCAAGTGATTTCTCTCTATCATGAATACTAGGAAATGTTATTTATTTCCAAGTCTAGGACCCCAAAGTGCCAGGTGTTACGTGAACAGAGAAAAACGGCATCCTCCAGTTTAACGTCCACAGTGGAAGACTGCGTGGTGTGAGAGTGAGGCAGCGCTGATGAAACAGTACTCTCAGTATGCAAGCAACTTTATTTTCTAAATTATAACCCCCATGTTATGGGATCAGTTTTCAGGATTGTGCTTTGCTATGCAGTTTGTGGAAAGGCCAGTTCATGGACAGATTGTTACTGAGGCCATAGGAATGAGGATGCTGGTCTCTGAGAATTGATTTAACATCTGAATGACCTACCCTTCATACAGGACCTCTGGTACATTGCTACTTTATTCTTTCTTTCAGTACCTGCTGTTGTTGCTCCAGTTAAAACAACCCCCCTAATAAACTCCTAGTTAAAAGAAGGATTGGGAGGGGATGAGCTATTCTCATTATATAAGGGGCTTAAGTTCACTGTATCATCAGTAATCAGCCAGCTTTAGTCGATGGAAAGTGGTTACACAAAATCATCACTCTGCTGTTCCATAGCTCTCTTTTAAGGTGTTCTCTTCAAATCAGTGATTGCTTGTTGCTTCATTTTGTTAAACTATTTTGTCTCTGGGTGTGGGTAAGACCATCTATATCCCAGTTTGAAAATTTAAGTGTTTTTACTCATGTGCTTGGAGAGCAGACGTTTTCCCATCACCTGTAGTCCCTGTGGGAGCTGGGACCCCCCAGAGCTGCCCTTGCTTCTCCCATGGAAGCTCAGCCTTGCTGCCTGGCAGTTCTTGGAAGTTTTCTGCTCAATTTAATCCTTTCAACTGATCAATGAAATATGTGGTATTGGGGGAGAGGGGAGTGAGGTGAGGGCAGTTTCTTTGGTGTCACCATCTGTTTCTGTATTTAGTCAAGGCTCCGTGGGGAATTTCATGTTTAGAAAAAAAGGCTGCTGGAAGGACATGCACTAAAACAAACTCGGCCTTTCAGGAAATAGGGGCTATGCTGGGCAGAAGTTACAATAATTATTTGCTCTGTGGTTCCTCTTCTGGCTGACTTGGCATGATGCTCCTTTTGGAAACATCAATGTGTGCAGTTATTCTACTGGGCAGAGGCAATTGCTGTTGTAAAAACGGCTGCAACATCACAGTAAACTGAAGTAGTTCTGGGCAGCTGAAGTGCCACAGTGCCTGGCAGTTTCATTGTGTTGCCTTCTACTCCTTAGCAGCACACAGAAGGATCTGCCGTAAGCCTGTAGGAAATGGTGCAATATTGTACAAAACAACTATGTCTCCTTTTGGGAGTATTTGTTACTACTTTTGGACATGGACTTCTGCTGGGAAAGGGGTTTGGGTCAGCCTGGGCTTTCTGATAATTTCCAGGTGTTGAAGATACCAGAGGGGTTTCACTGTCCATCTCCTCTCTTTTTTCCTTTTAAATAATACCTAATAAATAACAGTGTTCATGCCCATAGAGAGTCTCTTGTGTGTCAGATTACCAACTTCCTCTATTTCCAGATGAATTTCTGAGCTCAGGGAGTGGAAAGTGTGTGTAACCTGGACCCGATGGTCTGCAGGGCCAGACTGCATAAGGTTCTGTGAGCATGGCACACTCCGAATGCTGGTTTGTGTGCATGCCGTGGCATTGGGGTGCAGCATGTCTGGGAGGGTGCAGGCCTGGCTCCTAATTAAACTGCACCTGCCTGCAGGCTCTCATCTATGTGCTCCTGGGTTACTGGTGTCTGAAGGCATTGAAATGCACTGCCAGGAATGAGTGTTAGCAGTAAGTGTATTAGAAAGGGTTTTCTTTCATCCCAGTGTTGGGAACTGCAGACATAACTTTGCTGTTTTGTGATTGTTTGCTCTTGATACCATGATGATAGTAGGAGCCTTTGGTGAAAATAGCATAAATATCTTTTGCTAACACATGTTCTGTTCATATGTTTGTGTGGAATCATCAGAATGTGGTTTGGGAAATGGATGATTTCTCAACAGTGATATCTTGCCCAAATGCCTCAGGACTCTTTGTCTCGAGCGTGAGGAGTTTCAGAAAATGTAAGAGGATGTCAGGAAGAGCTCTAATACAGTTCCTCAAAATCTGTATTCAATGCATTGTTTACCAGCTCACTGGGACCTTGAAACTCGAATCTGCAACATAAGAAAATGTTTCTTTCTATCGCTCTAGCTCACTGGTCATGAGGGTGATCTTTGCTTACCATCCTTGGGTTTAGGTACTGACCAGATGCACTGGTGCTTTTCATTCACTTGGTCTGGGGAAATTAATCTGCCTGTTGTCAAAACTCTAGAGCAGAACACAGCAGCAACAGTAGACTTGTGTAGGCTTTTAAACATGTCATTAAAACAAGTTCCTTTATTGGGAGGAGTAGAGGTTGACCAATAGACATATCTTCTATAGTAAGGAAAATCCAGGGTACTGAAGTGTTTAAAGTGACTAACGAAGTTTTTAAAAAAGCCGACCTAAACTAAAATAAATCATTAAAAATAGAATTAGTGTTCCACATTCTGAATAATGTAATATAGAAATACTGTTGCATCTCTTTAAACATAATAACCCTATAAGCAAAGAGCTAATGGTGCTGACGGGTTTAAGAGGATAGGAAGGGCTTTTATAATCAATAACTTAGGGACAGAAAACAAATTAGGAAGAAAGTTGGTCTATGAATCGATGAAAAGCGGGATGGCCTTAACATTACTCAACAGTTCAGCACTTTGGCTTTTTCTCAGTACTTATCTAAGCAGAGTTTATGTGATTTCTATGGAAAGACATGGAACAGATTAGTTTGCAATAACTGAAATGCAGTGTGATGTTATGCCTAATTCTGCACAATTGCAGGTCATGCTCTCCCTGGTTTGCCTGCACGCTCCTGCT
>NW_010288135.1:12180-50302 GCF_000700745.2 Antrostomus carolinensis
GAGGCCAAACTGCTTCCCCTGCACTTTTTGGTAGGTGAGCTAATGAGATCTGCTTGCCCTGCAGATTCCTGCATACGTGTTACCAAAAGTCTGCCTTTGTGCTCGGGGTCGTCTTGAGAGACACTGAGCAATTTAAGATCTTGTAGTGTGTGTGAAACTATATACATCAGGGCCATCATATATACATCAGTGTATATATACACTGGAGAAACACTCAAGTCATCTCATTTACCCAAGGAAACTTTTGCAAGAGAGGCAAACAAAGCTCCGTGAAGTCTACTTCGCTGTTACTGATGATTTCTGGAAGCATTTTGCCTTACAATGATGTGTGGGCGTATGAAATTGTAAACATGCTTTATTTACATTTTCTATTATTATTATTATAGCATGACTTTTAATGACCGGCTGTTCTAAGTTTGAAAATATTTAGACAGTCAAACCCACTATTTTATGTTTGTATCTTTCCATGACTCTTTCTATAAAAATTGATGTTTCCTTAACTTGGTTTCCACACGAAGCTGATTAAAACTGCTTTTCCTTTCTTTCATCTTATGTTAAAAACATCAAAACCAGTTTCTCTGAAAATGTAAGTAGACTTGCTTAAAAATGTTAAGTAGCTGTAGCTTGGAAGTAGCCTCTGAACACCACAGCTTTCCTTAGGTGTTTGTACCCCATGTGCAGATCTCACAGGCTCCAGTTCTTTCTAATGGGAGGTCTTCTGGTTTTTGCAGGGTGCCAGGGTATGGCTGCGGGAGCAGGACCAGCTGCAGCCATGCACTGTTGGCTCATGTACCGATGGAAACGTGCTCTTCACCTCAGATTACGGCATGGTAAGTGAATTTTGCATGAGGCTGTAGCCTATGCCAAGTTTCAAGATGGACTTCTTGGTCTTGCATGACCATCCTGCTAAAAGGAAATGTATCAGTTGAAATGCTGCAATTCTGTCTGAAAAGTGACCTGGCTGTGTAACAAACCATGCCAAAGGTCTAACAAGGGTTAAAAAGAGAAGATCGTTCTCTCGCTTCTGTTCATTTGTCTGCCCACCTCACTTTACATGGTTTTTCTTGAGCCACCTTTGAAGCAGTTGCATTAACAGACTAGCAAAACTATTATATTGGCAAAATGGTCTTAGGAAGGAGGCAGCACCACCAACTAGGCAGCCTTTTCTGCCAGGATGTGCTTCTTTCAAGCCATGCTGCTGTGAGGGGTGTTGTGCTCACCACTGTCTGCTTCAGCAGCTTTTGTCATCAGCCCTTTGGGTCAGGGGCACATGAAAATGAGCTCCCCATCTTGGTCAGCAGTGTAAGGGCAGCAGCTCTGCATAGGACAGTCCAACAAGGCAGCTGAGCTCCTCTCTGCCAGTGATAGGGATCAGGTCTTTTCCTTGCCTTATTTCCAGCCCTGTGTTCCTTGTGGTTCCCTGACATGCTTGCTGCAGTCTCACGGAGTAATATTGGTAGGAAGGGACCTCTGGGCATCATCCAGGTCCTCAGTGAGTCAGCTCGGCTCCCAAACCCTGGGAAAATTATTCAGTGCCTTCACTGAGGTTCTTGGTGAGTCAAACTGGTGCCTGGCCTGGGAAGAGGGTGGGCAAATTGGCAGCACTGTGCCTTCCAGCAGTGAACAACTGAATCTGCTCGGTTGTTTTGGTGGAGATGCTCTGCAGGCAGCTTATTTGTTATGGAAAATTGGACAGGTTTTTTGAGCCTATTATCTGGCAAATAAAGGAGGGCACAGGGGAAAAGGGGATTTAGGACTCCAGCTTGTGGAGAGTCAGTGGTAGGGCTCGTATTTTTCAGTCTTGCTTTGAAAGAGCTAGATTTCAAATCATCATTCCTTTTTCAAGAGCCTGATTTGTTTCTCAGAGACAGAAACTCACCTAGCAGATACATAGGTATTCCATCTGGTTACTCTAGTCTCTCAAATCCTTTCTTGAGGAGCTGCCTTGTGTTGGGAGTGCTGGATAATCACTAACTCATTTCAAGAGATCACAAAGGCATTCATCATAGGTAATGCTGCAGCCTGTGGAGTGTCAACAAATGGTGAGTACTTCTGTGACTCCCGCAGACTTGCTCCTGTCTCTTCTGATATGCTGCTGTGACTTTGGAAAATCCTCCAAACCCACCTGACACCTCTGAAAGGACACCAGAAATCCCACCACAGAGCCAGCTGAGTGAGTGCACCCACTGCAAGCTGTGTCCATGCTAGAAGATGTGCACAGAATAATGCTAGGTGGAGTCACAGTCTAGAAAGGCTGGATTTGTTTTTGTTTTTTTTCCTCCATGAAAGTAGAAACCACTAGGCTGAAGGAGCATGTGCTTTATGGCTTATGCAGAAGCATAAGTGATGGTGATGGTTCAAGGGCTTGCTTTATTTGGTGCCCTCCACAATAGCTGTCCTATGTGCTTCCCTCACCTGCCACCTTCATTGCTTGATAAATGTAGGGGGACTGTCTTACACTGGGTGAAAACTCAGATGGAAACACCTTCATTTTACTTTGGGCTGGATGGTTCAGTTGATCTCTCTGATATTAAGATCCCTAAATCTGATATCATCATGTTTGCCATGTCCCAGTATCCCTGCAGCCCTTGCAGCTCTGAGGTACGAAGTCCAGTCTTATGCTTCAGGGCTTTTGCCATTTGTTTTCACTTCCTTAAAAACACCTCAAGCGACAAATCCATCAGAAATGTGACTTCCTGGGAGGAAAGGAGGAGTCGACACTTAGGAAACACAAGATTGGAAACCACAGTCCAGACAGACCAGTTGAATGTTTTATGGATAAACAACTCAGATGCTGGGTGGGAGCTTTGCTTGCTCCCTCCATTAGGGTTGCACTAATGGATGAAGTTGAAGCTGAGATGGAATTGTTTCCCCGCTGCTCAGCCTGGCTTGGTTGTCAGTTCTCATATTGGCTTGTCTGACAGCCAGGTTTTGCTTTATTCCTGACCATTGCAGGGGCTTGGAGAGAGTCCTGGTGATTTTGTTCTGGCTGTGGGCTAAATCTGAGACAACCAGTTCATCACTGGGGAGGAAGTAGAAATCTCTGGCTGTGTGGTGAGGTACCTGTGTGGTATTTGATGACTTGTTTGTAGTTAGACTGAAAGCTGATGGTTTTTTCTCCCAAATAATAAAGATCTGCTCATTAATGCCTATAACTTTCTGTTTAAGTATTAACTTGTGGGAAAAGGGATATTCCAGAGGCAGCTCTGCTGAGAGATCAGTTTGTCTGTGTTCTCACTTGCTTGAGGCAAAATCAGCCAGGATATTCAGCTCAGTAGTGCAAGCTGCTGAAGCCAGACTGGCTCACCTTACCTGTAGCAGGATGGTGGGGAGGATGTTCCTCCAAACTGCTCTCCTTGCATGTTACTGGAGGGTTCCAGAAGTGAGCAGTGGGGTAACAAGAACCCCTTTACTGGAGTGTCTGGAGGTGGGGAAGGTCCTGACTGGTCTGGATCAGTGCAGCACCTTACAAGCTCTAAGGGTTGAGGGATCATCATGTCTGGGCCCTGTTTGTGTCGCACTTCAGAGCTCTTCAGGGAAAGTTCCGTTGACACAATCTTGGGAACAAAAAAAGGCCACATGTTTATCTCCAGGACCCTGGATAGTCCCTGCAGCCTGTTGGTCATACAGAGACTGGAAACCTGTCTCTACCCTGGAGGGCAGAGGACAGATTAAAAGTCAACTCTCTCCCAGTGCCTGGGGAAGCCTGAAACTTCTTCTGTATGCCCCAAGTGCTGTCCCGAGGCACTGAGACCTCACTTCCCAAATCTCAGCCTCTGCCTGAGGAAGGGTGAGCTGCTATGGGTACAGTGATGGGCAAGGGCATTCAGTGAACATCCCGAGCCTCAGGGACACACAGGTAACATCTTGGCCTTGGGGAGGGTGTCAGTGTGCTATCAGACCACTCCTCCAGAGAGTATATTTCACCTGTGCAGTGTTTCCCTCCAGAGGGTACCAGAGCCATTGTTCCTAATCCATCTTTGCTGCAGTCCTGCCGGAGCACCTGCTTAACTCTTTAAGGATCTTGGACCAGATTTTTTTTTAGAGAGGAAAGACTGAATAACCCCAATCAGGTGGCTCCAGACAGGTTTCATGGGTGACGATCTAATCCCTATTAATCATTTGCTTGTGTATTTAGGGCCTCTGTTGCTCTTCAGGGTCCAATTTTCTCCTGCCTTGTCTATGAGAGCAAGTAAACAAACTCCGACCCATCACACAGTTATTTTCATGCACAGGTGCTGCCGGCTGCCTGGTACCTTTAAGGACACTTGTCCACTCAGCTTTTTCCCTAGATGTTTTCTTAACATTTCTCTTCTGGCCCAAATGGCCACAAGTGCTGACAATGCAGTGGTAAATCAGTAAGTGCCAGGCAGATGTAAGGAAAGATCACGTCGTACTGTTGTGGACTTGTCCCCTTCCAAAATTTGTTCAAGTCAGCAGAGAAGAGAGAGCCAGGGTGGTTTGCTGCCTCATGGTTTGAAAGTGCTGTTGTGGTTTTCCTCTTAGCAGAGTCCAGTTCATGTTGTGAATCTGCAGTTTGTACTCTCCCCTGAATTTAGTTGTCCCATTCTTCCTTCCTGCTCCTTCAGTGCTCTTGTGGAAGTGCCTGAGGCCTCTGCTCTGAAGAACAACAACAACAAAAAAAAAAGAGTTGATGTGGTTTTTTTGGGCCATGCTTGCAGAGTGGAAGTCCTGCTGCTGGCAGAGTCATACCTTTCTGATACCCAGGTGCAGAAGTAGTGTGGAGAAGACCAGGGAGGCCTTGACAGAGCCTGTGCTCTGGAGGGGGCTTCATTCTATGCTTTTCATGAATATGAACTATGTATTTTTGAAATCTACCTGGCAGGTGAGAAAACTGGGCTGTGGGGCAGTCTCCCAGTGGAAGAGACTGAGTCCTTGCCACATCAGGTGTGACTGGGCAGACCTAGGGTAAACACATCTGGGGAAATGATGTTCTTTCCAGGAACAGAGCTGCTGTTTTCAATTTGATGCTTTTTCAGGCATTGTGGGGGGTCTCATAAAGGGATCCTGTGCCAGGTTATTCCTCCCCTGCAGTGGTAAGGGTGCAGGCTCAGAGCTGATCAGGGGAGCTCTCTGGGCACCTGCAGCGCGCTGCAGCAGTGAGCTCCCTGCAAGAGACTCGCCAGGGTGGCTTGCTGGAGGGAGCAGGGTGACCTCATTCTGTCTTCATCCTGCAGCTGTGTGGATGGTCTCTCCCTAGCAGTTAATGGCAGCCCAAGGACTTCCAGAAAGCAGGCAGGAGAAAACAAGTTAGATCAGTGCCATAGATCATGGTTCATTCTCTATGGAGTCTGTCAGTTTCTTGCTGGCACCTGCTAGGGCTGACTAGCAGGGATGGAAATGAGAGAGAGACCAGAGCCCCAGAAGGGAAGGAAAAGCCCAGGTTTCTTCGGAAGGGTTACTGTGGGACAGTTTTCTTCTCCAGGCTGCCTGTATGAAGTCTCCCATCTGTCTGTCTTAGGTCTTACCATCTAGTGCAGCTTAGGATGCTGGGTGGGAGATGGCACATGGCTGAATCCAAGAGTGGGAAGCAACTGAAATAACTTTTATGAAATGCCAGCATCGTGCTTGAGGAGGAGGAAAGGAGGGCTGGGATGTGGCTGTAGTGGAGGGGAACAGTCACATAATCTCAGCTCTGTTGAAAGGAGGTGAAGAAGATGACCTGATAGATGAAGAGTGGGTTATTGAGGAGGAGGAAGCTTTAGCAGGAAGAAGGATGCAGCAATTGAGGCAAGAAGAGTGCAAGTGCATAGAGAGAGAAGAGGGCACTTCCCAGAGCAGTGTTAGAAGTTAATAGCTGTCACTGTACCAACGCTTTGAAAGCTGCATCATATAAATACATGCCAGCATGCACAAAAGATGTTACTACTTTATTTGTCTTTTCATCTGCTTTGCTTTCCTTTGCCCTTGACATGACAACCTCTTGCAGACACTCTCTGGCTACTCCTATGGAGAGTGCAGGGCCAAACCTAGAATGTGAATAAGTTTTGCCTCAACCTCCCCACACTCAGAGACATGATCCCACCTGTGTTTTTGTGAAAGACTGTTCTTGGTCTCTTGGGAGCAGCTGCCATCGTTATTCACAGTCATGAGAGCGGTGTGTAATACCTGTCCAGCCTGGTGCAGCTGGAGGCTGGTGCCCTGCTCCTGCTAGGGGGACTTTGGTAAAAATCAAGTAACCTTGCAGTGATCTGTCTCTGTCAGTAGTGAAGGTGAGAGACTGACTCTGTAGCAAAAGGAGGGAGTGTGCTGTCTGGCTTCTGGCCAGAGAGCTCAAACAGGTAGGAACAGGAATGGAAGAATGACTATAAAGAAAAGGAGCAGATCTGTGTCTTATTTATTTCCTTTTCCAGTGCTGAAGTATAGAGGTGTGGAGAGGGGTATGTTTCTGGTAGGAAATTGGACCATGTGCCCACATGTCATGAGCTTATTTGTCCTTTTCTCCATTCTTCCAGGTATTACAGTACCCCAAGGCATCCCTTTCCAGAGAAAAGGTCTTGCCAATGCACCAGACCAGCATTGATGGGGTTGAAGACATGTCCATGCTGGGAGATCTGCATGAAGCTGCCATCCTGCTTAACCTGCACCAGCGCTACCAACAGGGTAACATCTATGTAAGTGCTCAAGCTGGGCCAAATCCCTTCTGGCTCATGACTTTTGTTTAGCTTCAGGGCTGCCACTTTGCATGTGAAATAAGGATTTTTAGCATTGTTTCCTGAGCATTGTTTCATATGGAGGTTTTTTCTGCCTTGCCAGCTCCATCAGCCCTGTGAGATCCTACCCCTACCAGAGGGGCCTCTGCATCTATAGAAGACCTTCCAAAACATGAATGTTCACGTCTAGGCTTTGTGGTAATTGTGCAGCTCTGTATCCTCCATGACCACCCGTGTTTTACAAGCTGGCATTCACATTCCCCTGATTCCCCATTATTGCTATTCAGAGGCTTATATGGCCAAGCAGACTGGAAAGTGCAGTGTACACAGGTAGTTGTTGAGTATCCCTCCTGATCCAGATAAATCTACTACTTGACAAAACCAGGAAAGCCAACCTGTTGCCTAATTCTTCTACTTTTACATGCAGTTGTGCCTTTTTTGAGTTGCACTGCTCTCCTTGCACAGATGAATACTCAAAAGCATCTCCTGATTTCTGTCTCAGGCCCTCAGGAAGGAAGCAAGCATCAGGAAAGGGACTTGTGAGAAAATGCACACCCAGGACAAGGTGTCCTGGGGGTGCTGGAATGGCAGCGTGCTCTGCTGAGACTTGGAGAGGACTAGGATGATATATTACAAAGACTGTCTCACCTTGTTTTACTCTTACCTTGCTTGTCCATGCTATGTGCACCCTGAGTTTTTCAGATTATGACAGAAAAAATGTAAATCTTTATCTGTGTTGCATAGCAACTGTTACCAAGGCAACCAAACCATATGCACCTGTATTCCAGGAAATGATCAATAAAGTGACCCCGTTTCTGAACCATCTCCTACACCGGGATGCAGAGGAGAGGGCAAATTCTATTTTTTTGTTGCTGTAGACCCCCTTCCTGTTGTCTCTCAACATAGCCTTGTCACTGTGGCAGTACCCACATGCACACAATCTTTCGATGGCCCTGGTCCTTGCTGCTCTTCCTGACCTGTGTTTGACACGTGCCATGTGGTTGTACAACTCTTTGCCCATTTGGGTATATTCCTCCCATTTCATGTGAGGCAGGATTCTCTCCCTTTTAAGGCTGTGTCTTGCACCAGAAATGCCACAACACCAGCACTGTGACAATGTCACAGCAGCTGTACCTCCTTAAGCCTTTCCTCTAGCTCTGATATGTTATTCCTTCTCCTGTTTAGCATTAGTTCTGTGCTTTCTCTGTCTGTGTGTAAAGGTGTTAAAGCTTAATATGTCATTTTTTTGCCTGTGCATAGTGCATGAATGTCAGCTGTGGACCTCAGATTTTTTTTTTTTTTGAGATTTATGAAGGGCCCTGACTTCTGTAACATGCTCAACAGTGGGAAGAACCCCTCAGTGAAAGACTGTAAGCCCCTCCTTGAGTGGGACTATATCTGGATATGTGTTTGCACCATGTCTGACCTGGAGAATGCCAAACTGTACAAGCACTCTTTTTCATTTCTGCAGTGTGGACATTAATATTGCAGTTGCCTTATCACTAACTATTAGTTTTTGCCATAGCCCAGCTGCACATAGTTTTCAGTTAAGCAGAAATTGAGAATGTCAGCTGTAGTGCCACCTAATGACTTGCAGTGATGTGTGAATACCATGAATTCATTTAATATCCACCCTCAATGGTCTGCACAGATAGAACATAATAGGCTAAGGTTGCAGGTGAAGCTGTACCGAGAGGAGCTGCGCCTATCAGTAAGGGCCAAAAATATTTTCAAGGAAATTGGAGAGGTCAGAAACAGATGAGAAATATCATCATTTTCTGTAAAACAAGTTCACCTGAAGGAATGGGTAACCTGGAATACTGGTAACTAGTATTAAAAATAGTAATAAATAAACAATAATAAAAATAAAGAATGAGGGGATGGAAAACTGAGAACATGAAGTGGACAACTGCTGTGAAAGAGGACAGTGCAGTTCTGAACTGTATGCCTGGAGACATCCTACCACGAGCTTGTTTCTGGTCAGGGAGTGTAGGTAGTGATGCAACTATATTGGTGGGGTGCCCATGATTAATGTGCTACAGGAATACTGACAATCTCGACAGTACTTTTTGTTTTCTAAAGAAATACTATTCAAGCTCTTCCAAACGGTTTAAGGAAATTATGTGTGCACAGCAACCACCTCTGCAGTATTTAAGAGTGTGTCTTCCCCCTTCATTCCTGCAATTCCTGTATCCCTTAATAAAAGTAGACCCAACATAATGTGAGTGATGTATAAATGAGGCAGGGGCTGTGCTGCCACATTCTGTGTTGTCCCTAGCTCTGCCACGCCTGACCACCCCAACTTCTGTAGTGGCAGGAGTTCTGGAAAGGACTGTGGCAGGAGCTGTTCCTTGGGAGAGCTGAAACTAGAGTGAGAAATGCAAAATAAAACATCTGAAAGGAAAAAGTGCTGTGAAGGTCTGGGAGAAGTGTTAGGATGGACATCTCTGTCTTGCAGTCTCTGGACACTGTCCGTTGCTGAACTGGTTGTACAATGCTTTTTGCCAATTTCTGTTTTCTCTCTCAATGCTTTCCCATTTCCTCCCACCTGTCTTGCCAAAGATCATCTGCTTGCTTATTGCTTTCATCACCAAGGATGATATTTCTACTCACAAAGGTCCGTGTCAGAGGGTCTTCAGGACTTGTTCCATGCTAGTCTGTTCGTACCAATAATGCAATTAGGTGATTTTTTTTTTCCTCTGATGATCTGTGACTGCTGCTTTAATAAATAAGTCTTAAATATTTTGGTGACTACAGCATCTTAGTCTGACTTCTGGCTTCAGAGCTTAGCATTGCAGTATGGCCCCAGATTTCATTTGGCAGGAAGAAAGCATGCGTCTTTCTAGTCACCAAGACCTTCATTTACAGCTTCTCCAGTGGATGCCTGCAAATCCTTGTATACCTATGTGGTGACTTCTAGTTCATGATCTGGAAATAATACTAGATGTTGTCCCTAGTCACAAAGCTTGGCACCTACTGCAGCAATTTAAGTGCTTCCTCTGTCACCCCTGCTGAGAATTGGCTTTCTTGGAGTAGAGCAGCCCAAGATGTCCTTGTGAAGGAGGCCACCATGCCAGCAGCAGAATTTAAGCTGGATGTTGGCCATATTACAAAGCCATTGTTAGGAGAGAGGTGGCACCATTGCTCTGAACTGCAGCTCTGAGAATAACTGGATTTGAGCTGGTTGGCTGAACTGAAAAAGTCATGCTCCAGAAACCAGAATGAATTTCCTTCTGACTTCACAAAATAATACATTTTAAATTCAATATTAGGCTTTGGGTATTTTATTTTAAGCCTTACCAAATCTTTTATTGAACTGTGAGATTTGCAAAATAAATATTTGCAAAATAAAATGTTTAGAAAACGTAGAAATGTTTTGAATTGAAATCCTGAGCTTCATCCTCAGCTGTCAATTTGGATTTGGCTTACCAAATTTTTTAAGCTGCTCCAAAGAGCATTTTTCATCAGAAGAAAAATGAAACACTTTAGTGGCTATTCGCATACATGTGTGTGTGTAACTGTGGATAGGGGCATTGAAGGTATCTCCTGATGCTCCTTCAGTCCTGGCTCTGCTTTTCAGCTTCAAGCACAGTGCGAGGTAGCTGGGTATGAAGATGGCTTCATGTTTTTCAGTTGTGTAAGCTTAATTTAGAAAAGACAACGGACTAAGAACACTTTTTTTGTAAAGCAGCAAAATTCAAACTGCCCCATCCATACTCAATCATGCAGCCCCTGCCGTGGGGTTTTACATTCTTTGCCAAATTGGGGAGCTCTGCTGAAGCCCAACTTCCTTATTTAGGCTTTCTGCCTTCAACATGAGTTATTTCAGGGTCCAGGTTTGTCATGATTTTTTTTTTTTTCAGGAGCTTTATTTCCTTGCTGTGTTTTGTTTTCTCCCCCTAGACAAACATTGGTTCCATCTTGGCATCAGTAAATCCCTACAAACCCATCCCTGGTCTGTACAGTGTGGATGCCATAGACCTGTACAGACAGCACCGCCTGGGTGAGCTGCCTCCCCATATCTTCGCCACCGCTAACGAGTGCTACTGCTGTTTGTGGAAGCGTCATGACAGCCAGTGTGTTCTGATAAGGTTAGAAATGGGAGAACCGGCTACTCCCTGACTGCATTGCACGCCTTGCTCCTGCTGCTCCGTTTGCAATGCCATCTGCCTAAATATCCACACCATCCTACCCAACCCTTTGCCTGACCCTTGCTTGTCGCAGTAGAAATGTCATGTGTTTATTCCTGGAGATCACTTTTCTGCTGTGGGTGGGATGGTGGTTGTTAGCTCAGTCTGTCCTGGATTTGTGAATGGAACATATGTCTTTTCCTTAACAGTGGAGAAAGTGGAGCTGGAAAGACTGAGAGCACCAAGTTGCTGTTGAAATTTCTGTCAGCCATGAGCCAGTCCTCCCTCGGGGCCCCTGCATTTGAGAAGAGCACTCATGTGGAAGAAGCCATTCTGGAAAGCAGGTATGGTCACCCCCATGGGCACACGGGTCCCTGTCCCTGCAGATGCAGGCGTGCTGGGGCAGCCTGCCCTTGGTGGCAGCACTGCCTTCTGCACAGTGTCTGCCTTTGGGCCGCGTGATCCAGGCTGTGGATGGAGCTGAACCTGGGTGGCAAGGCTCGTGCAGCTGAATGGTGTCGTGTCAGGGAAGTGTGGAGGTTGCGGTCTTGCTGAGACGCCTGGTGCTGGCTGCTCTCCCAGCTGCCCGTGGATGAATTAGGCTTCTTTCCAATAACAGCGTGGGGCAGACGGAGAATTAATGCTCCAGCCAAGGCTGGGATTTGTCCTTCCTTCAGTAACTCATCCTCCGTGCCCACCTGGCTGCACCCTTGAGCTCACCCATGTGTCACTGCACTGTCCCTCTTTCCAGCTCTTAGGTCCGCGTCTCTCGTGGCAGTGGCTGGAGGGGACGTGGGTAACATTCCTCCTTGCCACAGGGATGGCTGTCCCAGGTCATCCCCATCTCCCACAGTTCTTGGTTGTGGCTGTACTCACCACACTGTGACTCCTGGTCTCCTCCTTTAGCCTTGCTCTCCCTCAGCCTGCATTTGTTTCAGGCCACCACTACATCTTGCCCTCAGAGGTCCTGTGGGCTGCCTTGCGGCTCTCTTGCTGTCCAGGGATTTTAGGGATAAATGTCCATGGAAGCTGTAAGGGGCACGAGTGAGGAGGTTTGCTGGGGGCTGCAGTGGGACTTGTGTGGGAGGAGACCCCGAGCTGCTCAGAGCCAGTCTTAGCTGGACCTGGCACCGGGGAACAACCACCACCCTCCAAAACCTTGCCAAGGCATCAGGCAGGCAGGGAAGCACGCGGCGCCCAGATCAAACATGTTTGGGAAAGAAACTGGCTGCCATGAGGAGATGGAGATGTACTCTGTGGGAACCCTTCACGCCAAAGGAGGTCCTGACACCCCTGAGGGACTGTGACCCACGTCAGGGCAGGGACACCCCAGAAGGACCATGACCCAAGGGTCACCCGTGCTGGAACAGGGACACCAAGGAAAAAAGTGTCAGGAAAACCTGAAGAAGTGCAGCTGAGGAAAACTAGTAAGAGGCAAAGAGCAGCAGAGAAAATGAGGAAGCAAAGAGTGACAGAGAAACTGTTAAGTGTGGGATCCCAGCCTCCTGCACTGCCCGCTGCCTTGTCGGGGCAGTTGTGAAGGACTGGTTGTAAGTGGAGGTTAAAATGGAAGCTGAGGCTAAGAAAAGGGAGCAATAGATGTTTGACTTTAGTTAAGCCTTGGGAAGAGGGAGGAAAGATGTTTACTTAAGTGTCTGATTTATTGTTCATGTCCTTCTTTTTCTTAACACCTGAATCCACGATTAGAAGTTTCTCTTATCCAGCAATAAATTAAATTAAACAAGAATTTCCCAATGCAAGACTGTCTTGCCTGTGCCTGGAGGACCTTGCTGGGGTCTTGCAGTTTGGTGCTGTCAAGGGTGAAGCTGCAGGCTGGTCCTAGTTTGAGCCTGTGATAGTTGCAGAAACCTCCAGGTGAGTAAATCAGATGTCTGCAACCAGATCTACTGTAATAAGCTGGAATCCTTTGAACCATCTGTGTAAAAGTGACCCTCATGCAAGTGGCATATTTTGGGGCTCAGGATGTAGAGGGAAGGAGTGTTTCCTGGAAGATAGTGACTCAAAAAGTTACTAGCGCTTTTGGTGGAAATAGCCTAAGCAAACATACAATGTCTAACGTGGCAGCTGCAAGAGCATTGCAGTTTTTAGGCTTCTTGTAAGCAGAGCAGCATTGAGCAGAAGGGTTTCTGCCTTTGGACCTGGTGCTGGAGAGACTGTTGTTGGATGATTTATCCTTTGTAGGTGTGCAGATTTTACCAAGGACATTAGCAAATTGGAAAAAGCTCTTAAGTGCGATACAGTCACGACTCAAGATTTGCAAAATCCGCTTTAAGGCGAGCAGCTTAGAAGGCTCAAGCCTGCTTAGCAGTTAAGTGGTAACTTGACTGTGCTCCAGAAAGCTTACTATAGTAGGTAGGTGATTCCTGAGTCTGCAAGCTCCCACAGCTGTGAGGTGGAGTTAAGAGCTCACGACCTGTTTTGAGGACACCTGTAGTGCTATGTGAGTTATTGCGATGCGAGTGCAAGAGAATTGATTTGTCACCTTTTCCCTGAAGAAGAGAAGCTGAAGACCTGGCCCAGAGCCAGAAGCCACTGCCACTCTTAATGAGTCTACCTCATATGTTTGCATTTCAGCTTCAGTTGCTCTGCCAGTGGCCCTCCTTGGGTTAACTCATGGTGGATTTTCATCCTTGCACCCCAGCACATACCCAGGAACAATGCTGGATTCTTTCTCCATTTCAGACAGCATTATAAACAAAGTATTACATCAGCTTTCGATCATTTGCTTGTGTGTTCTAATGTTCATGCTTGGTGTATTTCTCGGAAATCGGGCTCTGAAAACTCCCTTGGCATTCTTGATTTGGTCTGGTTTCTGTCTTGAAAATATCCCACCAGTCCATTAAAAATGCTGTTAACTTTCCTCTCAGCTTTTTTTCTTGCTTGCTGGACTCTGAAGCTTCCTTTGCCATGTTGGGTGACACTGCTGACAGCATAACCACCTTTCCTGTTCATCCTTCTAATCTTCGAATCTTCTTTTTTGTCTTCAGCTATGTGACTGAATCCTGGAGCTGCATATGTTGCAATATTTCTAAAATCCAGGCTTTGCTTTCTGCTGCCCTGCTGAAACTGGTTCCCATCGTTTTGAGTCCTGCAGCACACCCTGCCCACATCCAGCCAAGCAGCCAGCATCACCTTCCCGATGCACCGCTCCACCTCGTGCAGTTCACTGCGGCATCAAATGCCACGTTGTGCTGTGCCTGCTGGCGCGGTCGGTTTGCTTGGCCCAGGCACCTGCCCTCATTCCTGGCTGGATCAGCTCACCCACCCCTCTGCCCTGCAGCTGCCACCAGCCTTGGACACCCACATGCCTATTTCCTCCCCCATCCCTGAAAGATTTCTGCACTCGTGTGTGAGTCCATTGCCAAACTAAACTATAAAGATCCTTCCTTGTGCTTTGCTTATCTAATTTAACATGATTTAGAGCCATAAAGTTTGTCTGGCTGGTTATTGCACTCTCACTGTGGTGGTCATATAACATAACGCTGTCCGCCCTTCTTCTGGTTGTCCCCATTAATTTTTGTTGATTCATGGCGTTGGTGTGCTCAGTGGGATGTTCCTGGGCAATGTCCTTATTTACATACTCATTTCAGAGGCACGGGTCTTGGAGTTCAGTTCTCCAGGGCAAGGAACCTACCTCCTGATCTGTGCACACAGATTTCTGTGACAGGGTTTTCTATGGTTGCAATATAACAGAGCAATTTCATTTATATGCTTTTGTTTGTTTAAAATGATATTTTCAAGAGATAAATTAGGAAAATACTGCCTGAAGTTTCCTGAAGGTTGTTGGGCCTTTCCCCCAACCACAGCTCTCACTTAGCTGACACTTGCAAGGAAGCTTTCAAACTCCAGTGATATCTGTAGTTGTGATTATCTGTCACATTATAATTATTAACTTGTGAATAATCCTGTATCTGCCTCTGTCTCAAGTGGAACCACACAGTAGATTGATGGAGATGTTTAAAAAGACAGTATTTCTCAGGATAATAATAATTTTTGCAATAATTTTTGTTAAAAACTATGTGTGTTTTAGCATTTAACATGACCACATATAGGCTGTTCTTGTAGCATCTCCATGACTCCTTGCTTGTCAGGCCTTCAGATTATTTTAGAATTGGTAAAATTGCAAAAATTAATATTTTAATCCTGAATTCAGCATGTCAGTTTGAATGGTTTAGGCTTTTCCCTTGTACTGTTCTGTGGAGCAAGAACCCAGCTGCATTTTAACTAACTATTTTCCATGTTGTATGAGCCTTCTGAAGACAGGAAAGTGACCAGGAGACAAAATTCTTTAATGCATTACTTGTCTGAAGTTTGGTGATACATTTTTTTTTTCCAAATTTTTTTTTCCTGAAGTGGGTGATGTGGCTCTCTTAGAATGAAGTTTTCAAATCTATAGTGTGTGTATACTCCCTCTGCTTGGAAACCATGTAGCTTGTATCAGCTTAAGCAAGATTTAAGTCACAACAGGAGTTTGTGTGTCTCAGTATCAAATTTCTGTACCAAACAATTCAGTTTAGTACTATGTTTGTCTGTTAGTTTGAACATGTTTACCTGTAATTTTAAGAGGTGTCTTAACTGTTCTTATTCAAGGGCAGTAGCAGAAACATCGTAGTATGTGGTTTAAAGCTACAGAGTGTTTGCCCCATATGTCTGATGCTTCTGAGAATTCTGAAAAAAAAATACAAGCCCATATCATGAGATGCTGCTGTGTTAAGCACGCAACCTGGCTGGGTCTCCCCACCTTTCATTTCCTGGAGCCACGCTGGTGGCAAATGCCCTTGACAACATGAACACCAGCTGCCCATACGGATTGGGGACTGATTTAATTAACTTAAATCCCAGAGGTTTAAAATTTATCTAGCAGCAAGTCGAATTGCTCTTGCCATCCTTCCTTGCCCTTGAGCTCTTCCTGCTTGTCCAGTCTGATGCTGTAACAAATTAATCTCACATGGCAGTGCATGCTGTGCAAACGGCAAAAGGTTGTGCACACGCTTTGTCGTAATGGTATCAAATCACCAATCATATCTTCATTGCCTTGTTTCTGCAGCCCTATTCTGGAGGCCTTTGGAAATGCCAAGACAGTTTATAACAACAACTCCAGTCGCTTTGGCAAGTTCATCCAGCTGCATTTTTCTCAACATGGACACATCCAGGGAGGGCGAGTAACTGACTGTATCCTTTTCTTCAGTGGACCAGAAATGGATGGAGTGAGTGAAGATGAGAATGAGCTCAGAGTGGGTCAGGAAGTCTCTCATCACAATTTCTCAAAGCTATTTCATAACTATGGGAAAATTTGCACCTTGAAGAAGGAAGAAGTATTTGTTTTGTGGCTCTGCAGCACCTAACTCTGGAAATGTTTTGTCTAGGTACTACATTAGGTAGGGACATAGTCTGACTTTTCACTTTGGCAATCACAACACTTGATACTTAAATCCCTAGAATTTGGTGCCCTCGTGTTGATTGCATCCTGTTTTTCCCAGAAGATTTTTCCCTGATATTAGCTCTGCCAATGAATTAATGATTTAGAAAAGTGAGACCAAGCTAAGAATCAATATGGTCTGCACAATATTTGGATACAGATGAGAACAGGAATTTAGAGGGCCAATTGTGACTCCCTGTTTTGGGCTGCCCGTCTCCAGTGGACCTTGGAACCCCAATTATAGAATCATAGAGTATCTCAGGTTGGAAGGGACCCATAAAGATCATTGAGTCCAACTCCCTGCTCCTCACAGGACTATGTAAAATTAATCATATGACTAAGAGCACTGTCCAGAGGCTCCTTGAACTCTGACAGGCTTGGTGCCATGACCACTTCTCTGGGGACCCAACAAGAACAAGGAAGACTGCAAATAGTCAAATTATGCTGTGACATGGCCACTTTCTTCCCCCTACGCCCATGTACCCTTCTCCCAAAGGTTTTACATACCTTTTGTCTACTTGAGGCAGCTAAAGCTGCCCTAGCGACATTTCTGGATGTTGATGTTCAAAGCTGCTGATGACTGCAAACCACACCAATTTCCACTGGAGTATTAGCCAGATGAATTTACTACTGTTGTAAATAACAGGCTTGGATTGTTTAGTCTCTGCTCTTCGTGCTGTCGGTAGATAAGATAGTGGTCTTTTGCAGAAGCAATGAGAACTGATGCAAGACTTGCTGTGTGCAATACAGGCCACGGAGCAGCCTCTCTAATCTTTCTAAGTGTCCCTAATGTGGCTCATCCTTTGTTAGGTCACCTCACCATTGTGCAGGTCCTGTGCTCTATCTGACCCTGCCCTTTTATATATCTCTTTGGCACATAATACCTTTGTGGACAAGGAGTAGCAAGGAGGTTCCCAGATGATGTTTGCGACCATTCCTGGTCCACTTTCCAAAGCATCAGTTATTTAATTATTTGTTGCTTGTTACAGGATTCATCCCAGTGTGTCTAACAGATTCTTTGCCAGTCATCAGGAGATCTGTGCATATGTCATTTGAATGTTTTCTCCTTAACATGGTGTTCAGATTTACTGGAAAAGGTATGTTTCACCTCTACTGACTGCTGGGTGAGCCCCCTCCTCCTACTGTGGTGGGGCAGTGCCAGTTCTCCTACTGGATGATGCTGCTTCCATCACAGCACATAGACATTAGCGCTTTAGATGTTAACTACTGCAACTGTCCCAAGTGAGGAAAAGGAACAATGTTTGTTCTATATTTATCAGAGCCCGTTCTCCTGTCTTTGATAAATACTCTGCATTACAGAGAAACTCCAAGAAAAAACTTTACCAAGGGGAAAGGAAGAGAGAACAAGTACTTGGGAACTCAATTCCATAGAGAGGAATATGGAGGTACAACTCCAAATGCAGACATCACTTTTCTGATGTAGTTTACTTTGAACTCAGTAACTCACTGAGGAGCAGGGGCAGAACTGACAAGGTTCAATTTGTCCGTGCGTGCACTCTCTGAGTTCAGAGAAGTCTGTATGTGCTCAGTTGCACAGCCACACATGACAAGATCTTATTTAGGCAACACCATCACTAAACTGGAAGAAGCCCCTCTTGTGCATTGGCCCCGGAAATTTTCCTGTGTCCTGGTCCACTCTTTGCCTTTGCAACCACAAGTGTGATCAGTTTCTACTGGCTACTCCTGTATTCTTTGTTTCAGAACAGAGTGGTACATCAGAACCCTGGAGAGAGGAATTACCACATCTTTTATGCTCTGCTAGCTGGTGTGAGCGGGGAGCTGAAAGGTAATTTAATTTTCTGGGATATGGCTCTGTCCTCTTTCTAGTTCAGCATGTGAAGAAGGTGTAAGACAACTAGAGCATGATATTTCAGATACCTGATGTATAATTTTACTTGAAGGCCATATGGTGATTTCATGGGAAACAGAAACAGGAGCTGAGAGAAAGAGGCTGAGGATGATAGAAATGCTGTATGAGAAAAGACACTTCAGGCATTCTGAGCTGGAGGGAAAAGTCTGCAAAGTGAAGAGGGGATATAGAGAGGTGAGGTAATGAAACTGGCTAGAGGCAAAGAAAGGGTAAAGAGTCTTGATTCAGATACTGATGGCAGTTGTTGAAGGAGTTCAAAGGTTGGACTGTCAGACATACTTTTACAAAAAACTTTCAGTATAGGTAATAGGAGACATAAGAATTAGAGGACCAGCAAGGCAGTAGCAGGACTAGAGTAAAAACATGTCTAGTATCTGAGCAAAGGGTTTATAGCTCTGTACATGGGGAAGGGAGAGGTGTGTTGAGAAGAGGGCATGCAGAGAAAGCAGCAGCTGCAGGCTGTAGAAGAATCCTCTTTGTAGTGCAGCACTCCGTTAATGACATTTGTGTGTGTCTGGCCTGGGCACTGCTGAGCACTGATGGTCTGCTGAGGAGGTCGCATAGATGGGCAGGAACATGTTACAGTTGCACGCTGGTTTTGAGGGGCTGGGGAGTTTCTTTGTGCCTTTGTTCTGTGTGTGCTAGAATAATCAGATGGAAGAATTGGGCCTGACACAGAATGGAAGGGAGTAGGGCTTCAGTTCTAGGGACTTCATGCAGGACTGGCCACATAGGTCAATTCAGAGATCCATCTAAAGCACAAGGCAATAGTGGGGACCATGGTTATCAGGTCCCCACCTGGGAGGTGAGGAAGGTACTTAGGGAAAGCATATGAAAAAGGTTCTTTTCTTCAGCAGATCTCTGCTATTCTTCCCCGTCTCTCTTTCCAAGGTGGTGTCCCAGGCTGCTTCACTTCCCTCATCTGTAATTTGTTTCTGTCTCTTGATCATTCTTGTCTCTTTTCTCCATAGATCTTTTAGTTCTCTGTCTGTTTTGAAATGGGAGATCAAATGTGCCGATAGTGTTTAAGATCTGGTTGTGCAAAAGATACACGCAGAGACCTGATTCTGTTTTTATGTTTTGTTCTGTGTTCCTTCTAAAACTGAAGGAACCAAACTGTATTCAGTTTTTGACTCTACTCAGCACTGAGTTGATGTCTTCAGAAATCTTATTGTGACTCTCTGAACTCTGTCTCAAGCGGTGATTCCTAATTCAGAGGAGTATATAGTTAAGCCTATTTTTCTGTAAACTTTACAAGATTTAATTTAATCTTTTGTAAATTTTTACTGAGTCAGTTCAGTATTGAAATATTCTTCTGTGACTCTGCAGCTTGGAATTTGGCTGTTCTAAATAATTTTGCTCCCTATGGTAAACATACACACTGTGTTGGGGACCAGGATCATGGAATGAAAAGGCTGACTGCTAAATAAATTGTTGTCTTTCTCCTCTCTGCCTCTTTTTCCTCTATTGCAGAGAGTCTATCCCTCTCTGAGCCAGAGACTTATCGCTACTTGAACCAGTCTGGCTGTGTGACTGACGAGAACCTGAATGACACAGAGATGTTCAGTAAGGTCATGGTGAGTCCTGTCTTAACTCCTCCTGAATGTCTTGGTCAAAATCTCATGGGCTAAACGCGCTGCAGGGTCTAGATCTTGCAGGCAGAATTCATTTGCCCTAAGCCAAAATTCAAAATTTGGTGTTCAACGAGTCTGAAACTCAGCTCTACCTTTTTTTTTTTTTTTTTTTTAATGGTAAAAAAGAGGTTTGAAGAGTGGTTTTAGTCTACTGGAATGGGGGCATTTGGGAAACAGTCAAGGATGAATAATAGTTTAGAATAATGGAGACTTTGAACCTCATGAACCTCGCCCTCCACCACGTAATGGTTCCTGGGAGCCCTCTGATGGCTTGATGCAGGAAACCTCACACTGACCGTTAGAAGGGGAACAGTTTGATCTGAAAGTAGTGTTCTCCAGAAATTTTTTAGTAAAGTTGGATCACCTGTGCAAATTCTGAAATACAACATGGATTTCAGTAGACATCTGTAACTTCACCAGAGGTTATGGGTTTAGCAGGATGAATATGCAATTTGTGTTTTGTTTGATAAGTGTTGATTGGCCTGAGGGATCTCATAACGTAGGTGAAACCAGATAGGCAAGGTGAGAGGAGTCAGCTTAGGATTTCAACAGCTCCTGCTTAGGTGTGATTTAAGGAAAGGAAATATCTCCTGCACGGCAGAGGTTTGAATGGCAATATGGCATTTATACTTCAGCTGAGGAGAGGCCTGGAGGAAGGAAGAGAACTAGAACCCTGGAATGTCTCACTGACAGGGCAAATGCATGAAAACTAGGTCCTAGCTCTTTAAGCCCAAGACCCAGACTCAGATGCACTAAGACATAGGGAATGTGCTGTACTTCCTCACTGTCTGGTAACCTGTTTCTAACCTTCTAGCAGGTAATGCCAAAAGCCTGGTTTTAAATCTTGCTGCATAAATCTACTATTCTAAGCTAGAATAAATTAAGGGGGTTACGTGGATCAGAGTAAATTAAGTATATTGTACAGATCTGTCCTTCAGGGAAGACAATAAGGCAGAATGTGGAAGCAGTCCAGTGACATCTGTACTGCCAGTGCTCAGGGAAGGATTTCCTCACACAGGCACAGATAAACACATTCTTCCTGTGACAGAAAGGCAAAGGCAGCAGCAAAGTCCAACTTGAGGATAGGGCAAATGCCCACCTGCCTTAGATGGGGATGGGGTAAATGAAGGAGAGAATGGGAGACAGTGGAGGTCACTGACAGATGTATAGCTGAGAGAGAGGCTGTGCCATTCCCAAGTTTCACTTTGATTCATGATGAGTATATTTCTGAGTTTTACATCTTATATGGGCATGAGTGTGGTGGTTGCATTGCACTGTGGCTGTATGTACAGCCAACATTAGCTGTATGGTTTTGCATAGACTGCTATGAAGGTGGTGGACTTCAGCACTGAAGAAATCAGAGACATCTTCAAACTTCTTTCTGGCACACTTCATCTGGGAAATGTTGAATTCATGACAGCTGGTGGGGCCCAGATTACAACTAAAGCAGGTAAGTGGGATCCTAGCAACTTGGTAGACCATGCAAAGCCCCATAAGGCCTCCACTGAAGCTCATTCCATTGTCATTTCTCCCTCTGCTATGCTGGTCTGCAGTGCCTTTGCCAGAAGATTCCCTGCAGTTTAACTCTGCAAAACATTGAATGCCTTGAGGGCATTCTCAGTCCCAACTAGTAAGAGAGACCATCTGATGGTGGGAAGAAATACTCAGAAAAGGTGTGTGTGCCCAAGGATGCATGGCTCCAGAGCACCAGTATGATTTAGTTGGGCTGTGGACCTGTGGTCCATTTGTTCTGGATACTCTCAGACTGAGTCCACAGTATCACAGTTTCTCTTTTGCATTGAACAAGCAGGAAGAAATAGGAACAGGGAGGAGTCTGAGGTAAAAGTTACAGACTTGCCCATGTTCTCCTTTGAAACATCTGCTAGTGTGCACTCTGATACAGTTACCCAATCTGAGCTGCTCTGGTAAAATGAATCCCTAAACAGACAGAAGCAATAAATATATATTATGAGTGCTTCAAGTCTTAAGTTAATTGCATCTCTTCTTGACATGCAAGTTTAGCAATCCCACGCTCAGACTGCACTATTGTGCCTTTAGGAAAACATATCTTCTCATTCAATAAATATTTTACTTGTGCTGAGCTTTACACAATGCTTTGCTCTTCCTGTTGCCACCAGAAAGGTTGACTTATGTGAGTGTCTGACTGTGGCCTGTAATGAATGCTGACCCTGCCTCAGACTGGATATGTGAGCTTACAGTTTTGGGTATGCCAAAGAGAATTAAGTAAAGGGGGGCGTGTTTTGTGCTGGGGCTTAGTCACTTGCCTTGTAGGAGTCCCTGGGATTTCCTCACTTAGCTGCAGAATATGCATCTCCCATGAGCGATGGGGATGCATGCAGGAGAAAAAAGTGTGTCCTCTTCTGTTATTAGTGCTGAACATTGCCAGTGACCTCCTGGGCTTAGATGCCTTCCAGCTTTCCGAAGTACTAACACAGAGGTCCATGATCCTGCGTGGGGAAGAGATCAGCTCCCCTCTCACTGTGGAGCAGGTAGGTGTCCTAGTGTATGCTATTGCTTCTGCCACTTGTGCATTTCCAGGCCCTCCATCTCCCTCTTGTATCATCCATTCAAGTTTAGGGTTTCCTCTTACACTCCCTAGGTGCTCATCTGTGTCCTCAAGTATTTTGTCCTTATTGGTAGTTTAGGTCCCAGTGTTGACTCTGCTTTTTAGGCTTTACAGGGAGTTCACCAAATGGCAGTGCACAATACTGTTTTTAAGTATTCACCGTCACTCACCAGGAATTGGTCATGCTTGTGTCATGCAGAAGGTACATTAGATGCTTTGTGGTAATTGCATGTGTGGATGTTTTTACCTTGCAGAACTCCCAGGTTACATTGCGTTTACTGGAAGATAAAAGCTTGCACACAGTTTTCATGAAACGTCCAGCAGATAGTAGGTTGTTATCCCACAGTAGCTTCTTTGTGTATCCAGGGTCAAATAAACTGATATGTAGTTCTCATCTTCTGAACCTGCACTGCATGCTGGAGCCAGTCCTGTTTATTTGTTGCATTTTTCTGTGGTTCATTATAGTTTTGTGTATACTGACTTTAACTTGTGGTGCTGCTGATCACTTGAGGGCACTCTTGGTGTTTTAGGTCCATGCACAGATAACTGTAGAAAATCTTCTGGCATTAATAAAGTGCAAGACACTGGGAAACAAGGAATAACATTACTAGGATGGAATAAGCATCATGTTATAGCAAAATGAACATCTGTAATGGAAATCTTGTGCTGGCATGAATTGCAGAGGGTTATCAATCCAGCCCCTATATTGGCAGAGAAACCAGAGTTACTAGATTCTTTCTGACAGATGTCTGTCTAACTTTCCTTCATATTTCCCATGGAAGGAATTTCGCAGTCTCTTTAGGTATCCTGCTCTAGCTGCAGTGGAGTCAGGAGCTGAAAAGATTTTCCTCGTATTTAGTTTACCTTTGACATTCCAGCTGTCCACCTTATAAGTTTCTGCTTCTGGGAAATTTTTCATGTGTTCTTTTTTTCTAAGCTAAACAATCCAGTTCCTTCAATGTTTCCTTTTAAGTGATTTTCTAAATTTCTTCTTCTTCTGTCTCTGTTTTCCTGCATCTTTCAAGAAGTGGAGTGCCTATAGCTGAACACTCTATTTAGGCTCAAGTCTCAGCAGTGCTGATTCAGCAGAGCAGTCACTTTTCTTGCTGCAAACACACCTTCTAATATATCACAAACTAAACTTTGCCTTTAAGAAATGGTATCTTTTTTTCATAGTCTATGACCTTTCTTTGCAATGAAATTGTGTGACAGTTATTTTTCAGCCCATAGTCTGTAGTAGATATCCCCAATATCCAGTACCACAGTTCCTCTTCTCAGCTCTCTGTCCTAAATAAGCCACATCTTTCTATATCAGTGCACAAGGATGGATAACAAATAATGCCAGAGACACTCCATGCAGTCCAGGCAACAGTGTTCAGTTGTAGGATTTACAAGAGCCTCCCTGAACAGTTTTCCCCAATAGTACAGCTATTCCTAACATTTGTGCGTGTTGGATCCCACAGTTACTGCTTGCAGCCCAGTGAAGTACTAAGACTGCAAGAAAATGGTTATAGCAAGTGGATGCTGCTACTTAGCTGGCTTCGGTAGGTGAGCCTGCTGCACTGAACACTGCGCCTGTAAAGACTTCCCACTTAAGCCCTCGTGTACTGTGCCCACCTATTCCCACTTGTTGTTGTGGGAATGCACTGATAGAGCTGCCAGGGATTTCTCATTGTGTAACGAGCTCGTTACCCATCTGAGCTTTGACATTTCAGTGGGCTGAATGGATGAATTGGCCTGAAGGCGGGCAAAGCTGGGAGGATGAAAGGAGCCTTTGAGAATCTCATTTGAGCCATATTGTGGGGAAAGCAGCTTTGCTTACAGCTGGATGAGAAGGTCCTGTTCCTGGAAAATGAATCCAACTTACTGTGTAGCCAGAGACACTACAGAGGCATGGCCTTGAGTACCAACGCGTAAGACAGATCATCTGATGGAGGGAAGACATACCCAGAAAAGGTGTGTGTGCCCACACTTTGAAATGTTCACTTCTTAGAGAAGGGAGGTTGCTGTGTCCTTGGTCTTGGGTTGCTGGAGAGGAGATACTACCTAGGAGGAGAAAGGAGGAAAAAAACGGTGAGATTGAGTGAAAAGGAGGATCTTGCAGGCTGGGCCTCAGAAGCTTGCTGGGAGGATTCAGAGGCAGTTGGCCTGTGCCATTAGCAAAGCAGAACAGGAGAGGTCATGTTATTCAGGCTTGTAAAACTGAAAAGGATGAGGGTGCATTTGGAAGATCTCTGTCATTGCTGGTCAGGCCTACTGAAGGAGTTACCCTGGTGTCACAGGCGAGACAGAGTAAACAACCTGTAATTGATCTAGATACTGCAGTTTATTTATGAAATTATAAGATGATAGGTTTTCCCATACTTGATTATTGATATTTGTTCACTTTACCCCTCAGCATTATGTTCACTAGATGTCAACTTCTTTTCCCAGTAGGAAGATTGCTGCTTGGCCAGGAGGATTGGGCAGGAAGTTGTATTGGTTCATGTTGTGTAGTTCCTTGCAGTTACAAGTCTCAGGAATTACCAGCCAAGGTCCTTGGGCATACCCTGACATTTCTCTCCACATGTCTCTGATCTCCAGGATCCTTCCCCACTTCCAGCATCTTACTTCCAGTCAAGATCTTTGCCACCATCTTTCCTGGCCCCTTTTTATACTCTCTGGGATCACATCTGCTTTTTGGGACCCCTTAGTTTTGGCCTCCTCTTCTTTCCAGAACCTTAAGCCCTGGTTTCCCAGTCTAAATAGTGTATGTGCAGGATAGCATGCAGTCAGCCTCTTAATCTGTGGTTCTGTCTCATGTCTTTTTATTAACTGGAGGATTTGGGGCTTGCCACTTTTTTTTAGTCCAAGTGTTATCAAAACTGATAACCAGCCCATTCCTGTTACAGCTATCAAGTAGCAGGCTTTTGCTTGAGATTTTGAAAGTTCAATTTTGGCCATTCATCCATATGCTTACCTACTCCCAATTATTTGCTGCCTGCTAGTGATCACAGTTTAAGTCATTTTTTCCACCTATGACACTTGGTTATGATTGCTGCATGGGATGCTGGGTCAGCTCCAGAAAAGTCTCTCAACCCATGCTCTTCTGGGGCATGTAACCTGTCTGTTAGCTGGCCTACCCTGTCTTCCAGTAAGATCATGCTGTTTCCAGGGAAGTTTTGGAGAGGGGATTTTTGTGACAGAATGCTCTATTAAATCCTGCCCTACCAGTTTTTTAAAAACTGAGTGGACACCCATTTGACAGCTCTACTAGGAGTACTGAACCGAGATACCTTGTCTGTCACTGCAGATGTCTCAGGTGATGCAAATGACTGCTACAGGCTTAGTCATGAGGTATTTTGTGACCTTCCCTGCCCCAGCATTTTTCCAAAAGATGTCAAAGATTTTGCTACTTCCTTCAGCCTCTCAAGTTCAGTTGCCCAAAGTTCAGACGTGATACCTCTATGTGTGGCTAGGCTATTTGCAAACTTGAATATTGACTGTACATATAAATACTGCACCATGCACAAGTATGGAGGCCGAGACATCTAAAGAGGAGTGGAGGAACCTGAAGTCCCATAGAGATTCGTAGTTCCCCTTATGCTTTCTCTTATTCCTGTGACTCATTTTTTCTCTCTGCATTTACAGGCAGCTGACTCCAGGGACTCCCTCTCTATGGCGCTGTATTCCCAGTGTTTTTCGTGGCTCATTAGCAAGATTAATACGAAGATCAAAGGCAAGGAAAACTTTAAGTCTGTGGGAATCCTGGATATCTTTGGCTTCGAGAACTTTCAGGTCAGGATTTTGTCTTTTGCAGGGTGGGTTGGTTTTGGAGATGTCAGTGCATATAGGAAGGAATTTTGGTAGGTTTGTATCCTTCTTAGGTCAGCATAGGGCAGTCTGGGATTTCTGCACTGCCACTTCCCTCCGCAAGCAGCAAGATATATTTAGCTGTCCGTTTCTGCCACTGGTAATCATGTGATGATTAGGGTGATGTTCAAGGTTTGGTTTGTAACACAGACCCTAAGAAGATGTGCTGTGATAGGTAATGTTGAATTTTTGACTTGTATACAAATTAAATGTCCAACTCCTATGTGCACATTGCTTGTTTACACTTGTTTTGCCTTGTGTTGGGAATCCTGTGTGTAATGCTTCTGATTGCAACTTATGAGGGATGTAAGTTGAGCAGCCATATAGTGACTGCTTAGGTATTTCACAGCAGAGAAAGCCCAGTGACCTAACACTTGGGGAATTATATTTCTTTCTCCCTAAGAAGAAGATGAGAAATGTGATTGTCTTTAGCATCCTTTACTACCATTTAGGCCTAATGAATTAGCCTTGCATGAGCTACAAAAGCTGTTCTCCTAGTGGACCTCCCCATACTGTACTCCTCATAGCCATCTGACACCCCTTGCCTCTGTGCTCAACTGGCTTTATTCCAGGCCTGACACTTTCCCCATTGTTCTCTTAGAGCCCAGGGACAAGAATGTTAAGTTTTATAATCTTTCTTTCTTCTTACAGGTGAATCGTTTTGAGCAGTTTAACATTAACTATGCAAATGAGAAACTCCAGGAGTATTTCAACAAACACATCTTCTCTTTGGAGCAGCTGGAATACAACAGGTGATAAATGGAGGGAGTGGCCCCCTATTGCTTTCATGGGTGGTAGAATGGAGGACATCATTTCTCCTTTGTGCTCTCCAGTCCCGGCCACTAAGGCAGGAGAGGCAGCTGGCCCTTAGTGCAACCCTGACTGTGGATGTATCTCTGTAAGCACTGTTCATCTGCTTTGCCAGCATAGGTCACTATGTCTTTGTCTTCAAGCAAAAGCTTTCTCCCCTGTAGTATTTAGAAAGTCCAGATTCCCTTCTGTCTCTCAGCTGAATGGGAAGATCTTGGGCTTTCACCCATAAGAACACATGGTTGCTGGCCTTATTATTGACTTCAGTAATGATTTCCCTGTGGTAGTGGTGGTGTTATGCGGGTGGAATCATGGTGTGCAAAAAGTAAAGTCCCTAAAGACAGATGGATGTTCAACAGCTTTTTCTGTCCTAGATGTTCCTACGCTGTGAAAAGGGCTCTTTTCCTCAGCAAGGAGATTTGAATCAGGCTGTTTCCTGAGCTTAAAGAGCATGGGGCCTTCTTCACAGCTGTTTCTCTTCTGTGGGCTTCATATTGGATTGTATTTTGTTAAGTACCTGGGATGTTCTAGAGTATTTCTGCTTCTAGAGAAGGCTGCTGGACAAATACTTCAGTTCTTGCTCTGAAACAGAAGCCTTTATGTTTGTCAGTGAAGCAATTGAATAGGGTCAGTGAGGGCAAATGAGAGCAGCCTTGTAAAGAGAGACAGTTGAATAGGCAATTCATTAAATTCTAAAGATTACAAAACTGCAAGGCTATTTATGCACTCACTTCTCAGGCCAATTCGGCCATTGCAGGAAGCTTGCGTTAAGAATGGTATCATCCTGACAAAAGATTTTTTTCTTGATGCTTACATAGGAGTTTAAGTTCTGTGGCTGAACTCTGGAAAGAACAAGAGAATATTATTGACTACTCATGAAGTTATTCTAGGGTGATGTAATTAAAGCTCACCTTTCAAAGTATCAGCTCTGCTTCCTCAGGTTTAGTAAGTAGCTGCGTAGATTTCATCATTCAGTTAGACAAGGGGTCTGTGGCGCTACGTACAAATTGATTCATTTGTGATTTAATTCATTTCAGAAAATTCTGTTCCCTTCAATTCTGGAAGATCTTCTTGCTCTTAGAAGGAATCCAAGAGGGTTTCTTGTAAAAATATATGGCCTCTCTGACACCCATTGTTGCAAAAATCTGAAACACTGTGTACTGATATTTTTTGTCATTAAATGGATAAGATATTCTGTTTCTTCTGGGGGATAGATAGTTCTTTCCATTCTTCAGAAATTATTCCACTTTGTTGTTTCCAGCTGTTGCCCACAGGTTTCTGAATGCTTTGAACCTGAAAGTATGAAGCCTAGGCTGAAGGGTTTGTAGACACCAGCTTCACTATCTTCAAAACATTAACCTTCACCTGAAAGGTGTCTGTATCAGAATGTCAGTAAGTAGCTTCACACACAGCCTGTAGTCTTCCTTGGATTCCCAGGCTTCTCTGAATTCTGAAAACAGAAATGGCCTGTATTATGGGAGTGTAAGAAGGCAGCAAGAGAGGGGAAAGCACATTCAGCACAGATTTACAGAATTTAATGGATGGTTTTCAAAACATGCTTGTCACACTGTTGTACCTACATCAGCTCCCATTCTGAAAGATGCAGGGCCACCCCGTAGGTCCCCTGCATGTCAGGCCAAAGCTTATCTAAGTCATCCTCTTCAAAACTCTCCCTGAAAAGTTGCTCCTGTCTGTTTTTCTGGTGGACCTATGAATTGTGGTTCAGTTTTCTGGCAGATGTGCTTCAGGCCTGCTTTCCAGATTGTTGGGTCAGCAGTTGACTCTTGAAGCTGTGTAGCAAACTGTCCATCATCGCACCGCTTGGGCTGATGCTCATCACTCCTGAAAGAGCAAGTAGAATTTCTTAGTGCTTGGTGTGGAATTTGCTCAATGACTACCAGGTGAGCATCAGTCTAAATCAGTGGGATGGATAAGAAAGACTGTCTCCTACTTCCATGTTCTTTCATGTTAGCAGTGCATTGTGTGTCCTATTTTTTTTCCTCAGCCATGGGAAAGCCTAATTCCTGCATATCATCTTGAGTCCTGGGACAGCTGCTGCACTCATCTACTTCTCTTCTCCTGCACCTTAGGGAACTGGATCTTGCATTTCACATCTTTGTTCTGTTTGTTCTTGACTGTCAGGGAAGGGATAAACTGGGAAGCCATTGACTGGATGGATAATGCAGAGTGCCTGGACCTTATCGAGAAGGTGAGCAGTTATCTATGATAGTTTCCAGGGATCATAGCAGGGACTGCTGATTGTCTTGAGACCTTCCCTGGGGTTTCCTGGTTTTAAAAAGAGGTAGTTGCTTAGATCGTCTTCCCATCGTGACCTGGCAAAAGTATAAGCTGTTCTAGCCATAGAACTGGCTCAAGAAACCAGATCTCTGCTCATTGTTGAGAGTAAGCTTAGGGAGGGTGTCATAGTTTTAGACAGGGAGCAGTGATAAAGTAAAACCTTAATGTGAACTTTTTATAAATAATCTCCACTTATGTTCTGCTCACTGAATGCATTGACTGGCCAGAATTCTGCTTTCAGCTTAAGATTTGCTGGGTATAACTTGAGGGTTATTGGTCAATGTGCTGTCCAGATCTCTGGTTCTTGGCTTGGTGCTGTGTAGTTAGAGCTTCTGCTGACTGTAAAAGCCCGTCTCTTGTTTGGCTGTAGAAACTGGGTCTACTGGCTTTGGTGAATGAAGAGAGTCGATTCCCCAAAGGCACAGACAACACCCTTCTGGAAAAACTTCACAGCCAGCATATGGTAAGTAAGAAAATAACCCAGCAGGCAAATGATCAGTACGTTAGTCCCATCAGCATTTCAAAACTGAAAGTGAAGGTTTTGTTGAAGTAAAGTATGTGCTTTGTGCAGGAAATTTAAAATGCCTTAGGCTCAAACCTCTGAGTGTTTAATAAGGCTGCACTGAACAAAAGTAATACGTGAAGAAACCTGCAAACAGTCTCTTGCGTGCATAGAGGGAGCGTGCTTCCACAGGCTGTGGGTAGAGGAGATTTGAATTTGTAACATGGGATGGAGGTCAGGTCCTGCTGGTCTGCGACAGGACACGAGGCAGCACCCCAGGCACAGGATGTGGCTGCACAGTGTGCATGGGTTCCTCGTGCCAGCTGACTCACAGGAGCCTGCTCCACAGCATGTCAAATCTCTGTCTCCTGGGGCTGGGGACTGCTTTTGCCTCATGACTTTTAATGAAAGCTCTCTTATTGTCCCTAACTAATTAAATTCTTTCCTCCTCTTTCTTGTATTCTGGACACAGGAGTAGAAGGGTTTTTTTCATGCAGGTCAGAAAGTTATCCTGGGGACACAGAAACCACAGTGAGATCACTGTAGCAATCTCTACCCTGTCTCTGGTGCAGCCAACGCTCTGTTCTTAATAGTAAATAGACTGAAAACCAAGCAAATTAAACCCTGTTCCAGGGACTTATGGAATAATTTACTAATTTAGTAAGAACATTGTCAGCTAATATGTTTCCTAGTCCTCTAATTCAGGCTTCATCCAAGCCTGAAAACATAGAAATTTGTATCCTTTATATATAACAGTTTTTTTTTAGTTGGCATAAATGGAGATATTCTCATTTTTCATATTTGCATCTAACTCTGCCAGTAATACTCATGACTACAAATTGGATAAATAGCAATGACTTCAGGTTGGCTATGTATGCATAGTTTTGTGGAAATATTTCCTTTCTTTAGGCGTAAATTGATGCCTTCAATTTAGTCTACTGTGCCTTTCCTTTGTATTATAGGTCAACGTATATGAGAATGCTTGATTTACCTTTTTATTGTTGTTGGTATTTTGTTAACTTTTAATATAGAACTTCTGGATATTTTTAATACCTCACTTCTTTTGAATTTTCTTTCTGAACTGTCTTAACCTCTTCAATTTGTCTCCAAATGGATAAATTTCAAAGCTCCTCTTTCTTTTTGCTGTTTGTCTCTGAATTCCTCTACATTTTTTCTCTATTCTTTTCTGAGATAAATAATCAGACCAGAATGCAGTTCCCTTGGTAAGAAGGTACCTGTGGTTTATTGTACAGCAGCATGAGACTGTCAGTATTATTTTGCATTCCTTTATGCCCCACAACATTTTGGTTGCTATTTTTGGTGATTTCTGTGCATTGAGTAGCCTTTTCATTAAGCTGTTCATAGTGTCACCTCTGTCTGCTTTGAGAGGATAGCATTTAACATGGAACTCTAGGGAGCTTTCCAGAGATGGAAGAGGCTGAGGAGTTGAGTGCAGGGAGGAATGATGAAGTAGATAGTGCTCTAGGGTTTGCACTTTATGAAGGCAAAAGTGGTTTTTCTACCAGTTAAATTCTCTAGTGCTGTCTAGAAGACATCCAGCCAGTGTTGCTGGAAAGCCTGAAGGACCTTATAAGAGAGCAAGCCCTGTTTTCTGTGGATTGCAATAGGCTTAAGGACAAAAAGCGTAGACCTGGGATTTAAGAGAATATGACCTGTGATGCAGCTGGGGAGAGCAGCAATAGGGGAGATGGGAGCAGGAACCAGAAGTGTTGTAGATGTGGATGATATATATGGGCTTGGTAGAGAAGGAGAGGAGGGTGCCAATCCAAATGAGAAAGTTAGTTACAGTCATGTTTGGAGTGGAAGAGAGGGAAGTTTGTGGCTGGAAAAAGATGACTGGGTTGAGGAAAAGGAAGAGCAAAGAAATGGGGTCAATATGAAAAGGAAAAAAGACAATGAAGTTTTCAATAGTACTAACAAATTATCAGGGCCAGAAGTCATCTACCCAGTACTGCTAAGAGAACTCGAAAGAGCTGAATTACTAACAGTATTGTGCAACATCTTACTTAAAATGTTCTTAGTTCTTGTATCTGGGAAGGTGCAAAATTATTTTAATTTTTAGTAAGTATTCTAGGAAATGATAGGCATGTAACCCTTATTTCACCGTTGGGTAAATTCACAGAATCTAAATGGTCAGTTGCCTCAATGGAGGGAGCCCTGTAAGACTCTCATCCCATATGAGCACTGAGGCGGCAGTTTTCCAATGATTCACAGGGCAAGGCTGGACTAGAAGAGGCCTTATGAGAATGATTGGGTTGTAAAATGAAGATGAAAAGCAGTGTAGATAAATGTAAAATGGTGTCCCCGAAGGAAAACAGTCCCAGTTTCACATTTGAAATGATGGGCCCTAAGCTGATTGCCGCTTTTCAGGAGCAAGACCCAGACAGAGGCTGTGATGGATAGTTCCATGGAAAGATCAGCACAGTGCTCAGTAGTAATAAAAATCCCAGATCCCGTATTAGAAATTCCTAGGAAAGCAACAGAATAAAAGCAGAAAGCATTGTTATGGTACTGTACAATTCATGGATCACCTGCACCTTGAACAGTGTACACCACTGAGCCCCTCCACTCAGGAAGGGGTTATCAGATCTGGTAAACAACAGGTCTGGAACAGCTTCAGTGTTATGGAAAACTATGTTGAAGGGACCCTGCAGTGTGGATGAAAGATGGCTAAGGGTGGATGTGATGGGTTTAAAAGTCACACATGTGACTACTAGTTAGGCAGACCTCATGAAAATAATTGGAGTTTGAGAGAGTATTAGGACAAAAGTGTCATTTACTTGCCTTGTTCTTACTCTACCCTACATAGCCACTGCTGGAGACAGAATACTCAGCTGGATGGACTGTTGGTCTCAAGTGGCATAGCAGTTCTTACACAGTTAATTGTTTTCATAGAATAAAGAAAGGAGGGGAAAAATGAGAGAGAACAACTAGCAAGAGAAAGGAAAAATTAATATTGAAAAAGGGGAAGAGAGGTGCAAAGAAAGATGAAATACAGAGGAAGACAGGAGATTGGTATGATATTTCCTTTGACAAAGAAAAGATGTGTAGGTGTTCTGCAAAGCTGCCATCTTCCCTGCATCCTGATCCCGTGTCCTGCACCACATGGTTTGTGTGGAGCCCAGTCTCCTCAGGTGTCAGACACACAAGAATTAACATTTCATTCATGGCATGCCTGCCCAACCTTGATTCTGTAAGCCCTTGCTCACATGAGGAATGCCTCGAAGGGCTGGATTTTTCCATCTTATTAGAATAACGTATTTGTAATGTAGCTGCAGATAACTGCAGCAGATATGGTCAGGCTCTGCAACAGCTAAGGTCCTTGCCCATCCCAGCATTGTCACAGTCATGGCAGAGTTCCTGACTAAGCCTATTTATTCTTACACTGGCATTATAAGAAGACTTTTTTAAATTTCATTGCAGAGCAACCACTACTATGTGAAGCCTCGGGTAACAGACCACCAGTTTGGCATAAGACATTATGCTGGGGAGGTAGGTATTCTTGGTATATGTGCGAGGTGCTTGCACTTGGGCTTGAGGTCCTGGATTTTAGATTCCAAAAATCATGACTATCTCTCAGAGCTGTGTATTTCTGCACAGTTAGTGCCCTGTACCAGAGCACAGGGAATGTGATGGCCTTAAAATAGCATATCATTCTCCAGTACTATATTCTCCAGCTTGGATGTTTCTTTGAGTTTCGTAGGTAACTTTTGGGTTGGGGGATACATCCTTATTTCTGTTATTCATGTTGTCTTTTCTTGGACATTCACAAACAAACCAAACCAAAGTAAAAGTCACAAGGAAAATTTGACTTTTGAGGAGGAGGAGAAAAGGCTAAATACCTATTGTAAACAGGAAAAATTTTCCAAGCCTTCATGGTTAGATGCTCCTCTTTGTTTTGGAGAGATATGGAACAGATGGAAGTGTGTCAAGGGAGGGCACCTGCACACTAAAGAAGGGCTAACCTCCTCCTAGAATCATATCTGCTGAGCACTAGTGGTTGGGAGGTCAGGGCACTGGATGGCACAGTTAGTATTTCCTGAAGTGAAGTACCTTACACCTTGCAGAGGATTTCCCCACACAAACCCTCCAGGCAAATCTCTACAGCTGTTCCACTTGGCTCCTGTTTTTTGGTTTGGGTTTGGGTTTTTTTTAATTGATGGCTAAAAGCCACATTCTTGCCAGTAACTGCAGAGCTCTAGAGCTCTTTGACCCCAAAAGTTTGGATCTTGGCATGTGCCTGGAGCATTACTGTGTAGCTCTGCTGGAGGTCTTGTACATTGGCACGGTAATGTAGAAGTGCTTAATGATTTGTACTGCACTGTTCTAGTGGCTCTGTCTGCGTTGCAGGTGCTGTATGATGTGCGAGGCTTTCTGGAGAAGAACAGAGACACTTTTCGAGATGACATTTTAAACATGCTGAAAGACAGCAGGTAGGCCCCCCTTATGCTTGTGAGGAGGCCACATCTATTGGGCTGGACTAAGCCACGTTCATTTAAAAACCAGACTAAGGAAAGCAGTTGCTTTTGTCTGAGCATCAGGCATCATTCTTTAGCATTCTTCTCTTTGTGCTTAAGTGTCCTGGCAAAAGAAAGGAGAGCTGGAGAACTCAGATGAGGCACAGATTTAATCAGCACTCTTGCTGTCCCAGTTTTGAAAAGACCTATAAAAGCATGAAAGAAATCCCTCCAGGCAGTGCTAATTTTCTTCCTCCTCTCTCCTCCCTTTCCTCTTCTTCCTCTTACCTCCCTGTCCCAACAATGGCAAATTTGCCCCGGAATGAGTCAAAGCTCTTTGCCATACTGTCAAATGCCAGCCTTTGTTCAGAGGCTGCTTGTTTTCCAGTGTGCTTGTCAGTGGAGAGCTTCCATCCTTATCCTGAGCCAGACTGAACCCTCGCTGTGGGACGAGGCATGGCCCCTAATATTATGTCCCAGTGCTGCAATGTGACCCTAGAGAAAGGGGCTGCCTTTGACCTTGAGCAAAGTCTGGAAGACAGAGGTAGGGCCTAGTAGAAAGAGAGAGGCATTTAACATTTAATAACATAAATTTTTGAGTAGCAACTCTACCATATGCCTCTCACCACAGTCCATGTATTGCCTTTGTGCTCCAGCCTGATGAAACTGTTTCAGAATTGCATTTTCTCTGAAGCCTGCTGCAGAGCTTGCACTGTGAGCAGCCTCGAAACAACCTGAGGGAGCTGAGAGTATGAGCTACTCATAGCTGCCTTACTTGGACAGTGGCATCTGGGGAACATTTTACACAGGGCTTGAAGCCAGAACTGTGATCGTCATTGTCCAGCATAATAGAAGGACTCAGGGTTTTTCAACAAGCCAGAAAGGGAAATTCTGCTAGAAGCAGTCTAATAACAATAAACTGGCACAAGAAGTGCTGGAGAACTTTGTGCCACTTCGTAAGAACCAGCACCACTGTGTAAGGAGTGGCAAAATGGTGGAAGATTCCCCAGAGCTGACCTACACTGAGGGTAGCTTTAGAAGTCCTCTGGCCACAGGAGGGCTGTGGTTGCAACTGCATGAATATGTCATGGATGCTAGCCATGACAGCTAGGTTGGGAAGGGCGGACAGCACATAGTCTAGCTGGAGTACCTTCAAGGTAGTTTCACCTGGGGGCATATAGCTCGAGGGAGGTGTCCTAGCTATTGCAGAATGGAGATCTTCTTTTGTGTAATAACCTGCTTGACAGTGTGAGATGGGGTTTCTGGCTTTGCAGCCGAATGTGGCATACAAGGCAACCCACAGGGTCTGGGCAGCCACATGGAAAGTATTATAAATTTCCTCACTGAAGTACCCAGCTGAACTGCCTCCTGCAGCCACTCTGTGTCACAGCAAAAATAAAAATTAGGTGTTTCACACTAGGACAGGGCAGCAGCTGACAATAAAAGCCATCTTCTCACTCATGGTGGGTGTCTAGCATCTTCTTTAATTCTTTTCTTCTCGCTTAGGCTGGACTTCATCTATGACCTTTTCGAAAGAGTCTGCAGTCGTTGCACTGAAGAGACACTGAAGATGGGCACCCAGAGGCGCAGACCGACTGTCAGTTCACAGTTCAGGGTAGGAAGTTTTCCAAGAGAGCAGCAGGCTTCTGAGGAGGAGCAGATGGGTAAAGCAAGGCCTGCAGCCAAGAGGAGTCATTCATCCTTGTTTTGTGTCCAGCACTGAAAATGTGCAGGAATGTTGCAGTGCTAAAAAAAGACAGTGCCACTGCCCCAAGGATTTCTGTCTGGTGTAAAATGTGAGATGCTAAGACTGAGCAGGGTGGCAGAGGAAACAAATACTTTGCTAAGCACATGAAGTTCTTGAAGTTCTTTGATATTTCATGTTGGTCTGGTGTTTCAGCTAAGTGTATATGTCCTTTTAGGTCATGTCTTTTACAGGTATAGTGGCAATTCCAGTAAAACCTTATTGGGGGGACCTTGCAGGTATGAATCTTACCTCTGTAGATTGTCTGCAAACCTTCTGTTAGTTTCACAGTTTTAGTATTCTATATTTAAAATTTGAGACACTTGTAAAAATAACTCACATCAGCTATACAGCTCTGAGAATAAGGATGGTCATGTAAACAGTGTTAGAGTAAACTGTCCGTGTGGGTATGTTTTGGACAGGAATGGGTCTCCTGGGTTATTCAAGTTTTGGTAGGCAGAATCAAAGGACATTAGGAATGGGAAGGCGGCATGAAGACCCTATTGCATCAAATGCAGGCCCCTTCCCTCCTGTAGTGACTGATCCTTTGGGTTTTGTCTTGCTGTTTTTTAGGATTCACTCCATTCTCTGATGGCCACGCTTAGTACTTCCAACCCATTCTTCATCCGCTGCATCAAACCAAATACAGAAAAGGCAAGTCTGTCTTCCAGCAAAATGTATGCATGTGACACAGGCCTTCAGAAGTGCTCACTTGCACAAATGCCTGATGGGCGCCTCTGTCAGGGTCCAAACTGAGATAAGAGCAGTTCCCCCTGACCTTCCCTTTTTCCTTCTAGTTTTTTTATAGTTGAGGAAAAATACACCCTTCTCCTGGTGATCAGATGAAAAGGCTGCATGCCGAGTATGCTATGATACAGCCATTCCCACCTCTTTCTGTGCCTGGAAGATGAACTAGACTTGTGCAGAGCCCAGAGCTGTGGCAGAAGAAGCAATTGCTCCTGTTTGTGGTGCCTGTAGACAATTTGCTCTGGAATACAGGGCTTGTGCAGTAGGAAGGTGGATGCTTTATGAGCAAGTCACAGTACTTAGAGACAGGCTGGCTCTCGCTTGTATTGAGAACTGTGACAGGAGAATATGCTGCTGACTAGATTGGGTGGGGAGCTCTGAACTGATCATTTTCTTTGTGTGTTTCGAAACCGTGTATGATATGGCAGAGGAAAGCCTGCTGGGGGTTTTATGCCAGAAAAGAATTCTGCAGTTTGTCTCCAGTTTGACTGGAGAGAATCTGCAAAGAGAACTGAGCCAGAGTTCTGCATTTTGTATGTGTTAATGCATTATATCAGTGCTTTACTGCCATGATCCGACTATGACAGCAATCTGCAGACTGTTTTTTCCCAGGGTCTATCCATCTCCCTTTCGTCCCTTCTTGTGCACCATACAGTGTTGTGAGGTTGCTTTCCCCTTCACCCAAACTCCCCCCTTTTCACCTGGCATACCCAAATATACAGGGTTGACTTTCCACAGAGAAACAGATATACAACCTGTGACTGTCTGTGCTCAAAGAAACAGTCACTGTTCAGCAAAGAAGTAATACCAAGATCAACACTTACTCTGTCTTAATTCTTACTTGTTTTTTAATCTGGATCATTGTGTAGGCACCGAACCTCTTCAATCCAGATGTGGTGCTAAATCAGCTCCGGTACTCAGGGATGCTGGAGACAGTGAAAGTTCGGAGAGCAGGTTTCCCTATACGGCGCCTTTTCCAGGACTTTCTCAGCAGGTAATTGCTATCATTGTACCACTTGCTGTAACAGCCCCAAGGTATATGATTCTATATATTTGTTCCTTCTGCTGTTCCTGACATGGATCATTTGTGGGATGTTTTTCTAACTGTGCCCTTATTGCCCATATCATAGACAGATTTGGAAAAACAGCCAGATGGTCCTTTTTTTTTTTTTTTTTTGTAGCTTTGCCACAGATTTGCTTGTGTGATGCTGTGAAACCCACCTGGTCATAATATATAAAAAGAAAATATCATACTTAAAACCTTTAATCCGGCAGGCTGAAGCAAATTTTAATGGACAGTATAGTTGATGATTAATATTGGAAAGAGGGATTATT
>NW_010288135.1:50322-53034 GCF_000700745.2 Antrostomus carolinensis
GTGATTATTTCTTTTAATTAGCTGCATCAAAAGGATTCCTTGAAGTTTAAGGCTAGAAGGGACCATTGAACATTGCTTCCTTTGTCTCTTGGAGCATTAAATGCCACCCCTTACTGAACAAAATAACTTGTGTCTGATGAAAGCACATGCTTCAGAAAGATAGTTATTCTTTACTGAAAAATTCTGTTGAGTTTGTATTTTATTACTGGGATTGCAACAATAATTGCCAGTGTAGTAGGAACAGATAAAGGTTGGGGGATGGAAATTTCCAAATTGGAAGGCAAACACAAAGAAGGGAGGTCCCAGAGGAAGAAGGACTAGTGGGAGGAGGATAATTAGAGTTAAAAGACTGGGGCAGGGGGAGTTACTCTTATACATAATCTCATGAGATTCTGTTTGATTCTTAGGTATAAGATGCTTGTGAAGGGGCCAAGTTTCTCAGTCGACAGCAGAGCTGTATGTGCGGGCTTTCTTCAGACCTATGACAGCAGCCAGAAAGAATGGCAGTTGGGTAAAACCAAGGTACTTCATCAGTGTGGGGCAGGGTATGGCTTTGTTCCAGCTGCAAGGGAATGAGATTGCATCTGGTGAGATTCAAGCCAGTAGAAAGTGCAAAGTAGTGATGACCCTTTAAATACATTGGGCTATGCCACTACGACCTGTAGCATCTCAAATATTTCCCATATTATGTACCTACAGATGTAGAATGCTTTTTGATTTTGTCTAAACTCCTTCTCATTGACTAAGCCATATTGATTTTGTTGTGTCTGATCCAATTTAAGGATCCAAGAAGAACAAGCATGAGTCTCATCTGATGCAGTTGCAATGTGTGCCATTAACTTTTGCCTCCTGTGCCAGATATTTCGCTATGCTTGGCTAACTGAAATTCTTGCAGGAGGCAATGAGCTGCTGCCTGGTATAGGTAGCTAGATCACCAGATGTGTGACAGCTTTCTGCTGTGGAAGCTCAGCTGATGGTTTCTGCAGTTAGCCCAGATGCTAGCATACATTTTATAGGAAAATGTATCCAAATGCTTCTCTTCACTTGCATAATTCAGATTTTGCTTCTGTTTTGGTGAATGCTTAACACCTTCTCTTGTGTGGTATAGTCTGGATTTTGTTTGGTTTTTTTGTTTGGTTTGGGTTGGGTTGGGTTGGGTTTTTTTCAAACATCCAGCTGGTAATGTACCATTCTCTTTCATTTAATGGGGAGGGGAGCTAGGAGTTTCAGCCTGAATTTTTTAAAGTTTTGAGACAGTTTCAAACAGAAATAGATGTGAGCATTGTGAGGTATATTGCTGTAGAAATCTGGCAGTGGGAAACTGTATCACAACCTTCCACATACTTCCATTAAATTCTTCAAAGAATATTCCAAAATGGACTGTGTCCAGTGCAGACAGCATTTCTAAGTAGTGGGTATGCAGTCCATATCCAGAGCAGATGATGGTCCATCAAAGCAACTTTTCTTGCATTTTTTGCCTTTAAGCCTTCAAAAAAGTAGTTCAGAATATTTCCAGGGTCACAATGGAACCGGAAGTGATTCCAGTGAATATTCACATTTAATTTGTCCAGGAGATGAGATAATGATTTTTGTTGCTTTGAGCAATCATTTAATAAGTGAACAGACTATAATGTTTCTTAGAGAGCAAGATCGCTCTCTTCCCTTCTTAGAGGAGTGGTGGTAGCCCAGTTGGTAGTCTCAGCTATGAACTCTGTGTGACAACCAAAGAAACCACTGGCCATTGCTGTGGGAAGGAGATGTATTAACCTGAAGTTTGTAAGGTCTTCCTTCACATGTCTCTGCTAGTGTTCAAGAAAGAAGGTTTTATCACTTAGCTGTATTTCCACTCTGTGACTAAAGTGTTTCCTTATCTTTGATCTGGGATTCTGGTGTCTCCTCACCGGTCTCTGCAAACCAGGAACCATTTCAGTCATTCTTGTCACTCAATAACCCACACTTCTTGAGTAGTCTCAATGCCAGTCTCACAGCATTTTAGTGTTAAAGCCTCTGTGGAGTGTGTGTGTGCTGCAGAGCTGCTTGTGCCTGGGAGGCTTTAGAAAGTGAGGGTTAGACCTGGTAACCACGGAGTTTGAACTTTCTTCCTAGCATGACAAGAGATGGAAGATAGATGGTCTGCAGCAAGGGTAGCAGGGAAATACACATGAGGACCAAACTCACATGCACATACTCTATCCATCATATTTGAGAAGTCCTGGCAGTCTGGTGAAGTTCCTGCAGACTGGAAAAAGGGGAACATAACCCCCATTTTTAAAAAGGGTAACAAGGAAGACCCGGGGATCTGCAGGCCGGTCAGTCTCACCTCAGTGCCAGGCAAGATCATGGAGCAGATCCTCCTAGAAACTACGCTAAGGTACATGGAGAATGAGAAGGTGATTGGTGACAATCAGCATGGCTTCACCCAGGGCAAATCATGCCTGACCAATCTGGTGGCCTTTTATGACAGGATTACAACATTGGTGGATAAGGCTAAAGCAACTGATGTCATCTACTTGGACTTGTGCAAGGCGTTTGACACTGTTCCATATGACATCCTTGTCTCCAAATTGGAAACATGTGGGTTTCATGGATGGACCACTCGGTGAATAAGGAACTGGCTGGATGGTTGCACTGAAAGAGTTGTGGTCAACAGCTCAATGTCCGGGTGGAAACCAGTGATGACTGGTGTCCCTTAAGGGTCAGTATTGGGGCTGG
>NW_010288136.1:0-2604 GCF_000700745.2 Antrostomus carolinensis
CAAGCATCTCATATTGCACAAAGGCTTCAAAAGCATCTTAGATAACAGAAAAAAAAAAAAAAGGAAAGAAAAGATTTGGAATTACTTCTTGCCGTGTGTCTGGGTGAGACAGCGAGTGCTCAGTTTGACAGCAAGTACTGCTGAAATAACAGGGAGTAGAATACCAGGAAAGCACTGGAGGCATATTGAACTGGGAGCTTTCATAGCTGGACTCCCAAAAGATGCTGAACTCCAAGAAGTGATGAGATGTACCTCTGTCTCACAGATCTCGAGATGCTTTCTGCCTGCCAAAAACTCAGGAAAATGGAGCTTTGTTACGGAATGGATGTTGAGCTCCTGTTCATGCAGATTTTATGCATCTGTAATTATCCTGAGATCACCTTTGTAAGCTACCTTGTAAATCTTAGAGGAGAACCTCTTCCCCAAACCCCTGACTACTTGGCCATGATCTTGAGAAGTATATATTGCTCTATTTCCCCTTGTCCCTATTATCTCTTATTACTCTGCATTGCTATTGATGTCTCTAGCCTTATCTAGGTTGTTCTAAAATCCACAGTGAACATTTTTATTTGCTCTATCGATGCGAATGTATGGATGCTTTTCAGATTCCTTCAACTCTTCTAGTTCTTAGCTTATTTCTAGGAAACAGCAGGTGTCCAGTCAGAAAAACACCTCTGATAGAGCCCATTTGCAATCTTGTTCTCTGACAATTTTCCTACCTTTAAAAAAAAAAAAAAAAATCTTTCCAAGAGCTCTTTTAAAACCAGTCCTTCTATTTTTGGAGACACTTCAGTTTAATGCTGACCTCAAAATATCTGACTGAGAAAATATCAGATTCAATACTATTCAAGGTTTTTTTTTAGGGCTTTTTGTTGTTGTTGTTATGTGGAAATTTGATGCTTCCACTTTGCACCAGCTGTGATGAAGGAGATTTCTTAGGGTTTCTGTAGGAAAATACTCCCTTGCTGATGTGGTAGGAGGGTGGTAACAGCTGCTGTGAATTGGCAGTGTCCCTGGAGGCTCCTGGAGTTCAGACAGTAAGGGCAGAGAGAGACAAGAGAAGGTGAAGCCAGCAGTTGGAGGAATGTGGAGAATGAAAACAAATGAAGAATATCCTTTAGTCATGCTAAATGTAAATGAACACTCTGCTCCCTCTCACTGGCATCCAACTAAAAAACAAAGGAGCTAATGAGATGCTGGAGTTAATTCAGCATGCAAGAATGCTGCTGATTCAGAGTTCCCAGCTGAGCAGGGATGGGAAGCAGGTGAAAGTTGAAGCAAGGTGATAGTTTCAAAAACAGCTCCCACCTGATGTTTTGAGCATTCTTGCAAAGTCTCTGCTGACCAGGGGAGTTATCCTACCCCTGCACTGGGCACTGGTGAGGCTGCAGCTGGAGTGCTGGGTTCAGTGTTGGGCCCCTGAGTCCAAGAAGGACATGGAGGTGCTGGAGCGTGTCCAGAGAAGGGCAACGGAGCTGGGGAAGGGTCTGGAGCACAAGTGTGCTGAGTTCCCTTGTGGCTGAGGGAACTGGGGGTGTTGAGCCTGGAGAAAAGGAGGCTGAGGGGAGACCTTGTGGCTCTGTGCAAGTCCCTTGGAGGAGGGTGGAGAGAGGTGGGGGTGGGTCTGTTCAACCAAGGAGCAAGGGCCAGGACAAGAGGAAATGGGCTCCAGTTGTGGCCAGGGCAGTTGAGATGGGATGTGAGGAAGAATGTCTTTGCTGAAAGGGTTCTGAGGCATTGGAAGGGGTTGCCCAGGGCAGTGGTGGAGTCCCCATCCCTGGAGGGATTGAAGAGTGGTGTAGACATAGTGCTGAGGGACATGGGTTAGTCAGGGGCTTGTCCGTGTTGGGGTCATGATTGGACTCGATGACCTTAAAGGTCTTTTCCAATCGAAGCAATTCTGTGAATTAGAGAGGCTTGAAGTGTGTGTGTCTGCTGTGTTCTCTGCTTGTAAATTATTCAGGCTGAATGGAACAGCAGCTTGTTGAACAAGGAGCCTGCTAGAGAGCAAGACCTGTGCTTGGAAGCAGGTAGAGGGAGAGGATTGATGGAGCTGTGTTGACTCCTTAAAATGGCTTTGATCCTAACCTTGATACAAGGACTTGGGGTGGAAATGTGAAGGTTCAGGCTGTTTGTCCACAACCTTGCCACAGGCTCTCCCCATTTGCACCCTTGGAGCAATTAATGCCCTTCTCTAGCCAGAGCAACCACTCCTGCCCATCCAGAAATAGTTCCTGCTTTATTAGCCTGAGAATGACTGAAGCAGACACTAAAATTTGACCCATGGCTCAGAAACTTGAGAAGGAAATGGACCTAAATGTAAATTTTTAACTTTCTCTGCTTGTGCCAGAGTTAAAAACTGAACATGCTCTGCACAAAAGCAGAAATGTTGTTGATTGCTTGAGTCAGAAGTAAAGATAAAGAACCTCTCTTCCCCTCATCCTTCCTTAACTGTCAATGGGACAGCGTGAATGTTGGCATCTACTGCTGCACAACCAGAGCTGCGAGGAGTCACGTATCTCTTGAGTTCCTACCAGGCTGTGCCATGAGAAAGGGTTTGCTGTGCTCATGGGAGGAGCTGGGCTATGCGTAGAGTGTCTCTAC
>NW_010288136.1:2637-3675 GCF_000700745.2 Antrostomus carolinensis
TGGGATGTGGCTTTGGAGGTGATGTGAAAGCCCTGTGTTTGGAAAACTGCCGCTCACCATCTCATGAGAGTCAGTGACAGATGGCAGGAAGCATCAGTTGCTGGTCTCCAACTGCACAGTAACAGCTTCTCTTATTTCCAACCTTTTCACACCAAATGCATGTGCAGCAATGGATGAGTCTCGGTTATGACCTCGTACAGTCCTCAGAAGTTTCCCACAGTAGTGAATTTTCTCTAAATTCTTCATGGCATTAACAGTCTGTTGAAATAGTGGTCATGTCTCAGACTTTTGGGGGTGGATGACAGAGGCTGCTGTAAATGGTGTGACTTCAGTAAATAGCTGGGACAGAGTTGGGCTGAATGAAAAAATACTGCTAGAGGTTGTCTGTCTTCAGCAACCTTCAGGATTTTTTTGCCCTGAGATAAATTTTTATCTTGTCATATCAATCACTTGCGTCCTTCAGAAAGGAAGCAAACCCACCAAATCTGAGTCATTGCTCTTTGCTTTCAGTTTCTTTCTTCACTGTGAGGGTGGTCAGACACTGGAACAGGTTGCCCAAGGAAGTTGTAGATGCCCCCTCCCTGGAAGTGTTGAAGGCCAGGCTGGATGAGGCTTTGAGCAACCTGGTCTAGTGGAAGGTGTCCCTGCTGCTGGCAGGGGGGTTGGAACTGGATGAGCTTTAAGGTCCTTTCCAATCCAAACCAGTCTGGGATTCTATGATATCCTGATAAGGCCAATACAAGTGTCTGTCAACTGGGGCAAAACTTCACTTGCATCTACCAGTTCCTCCACATGCTTCAGTTATGTTGGGAAGTAGAGGAATCTACCTCTAGCCAGGGCTCCTTATCCTCCTGGCAAGAGCTTTTCTGTGAAGTGTTGAGATCATATGGAGAGTGACCATGCATATGTAAGTTTCTAGTAATTCCTGTTTCACCCATTAATTAGCTTGGTTTCCAGAAGTGTTTTTACCACCCACTTATGTACCAGTTAAAAATTTAACTCTGCAACACCAAACTTAGTTCCTTGTTGTGTTGAGTT
>NW_010288138.1:0-8038 GCF_000700745.2 Antrostomus carolinensis
CTTCCTATCCTAACCATTCTATGATTCTATAAGAACTATTTAATTAGAGTGAAATAAAATTAAAATAATTATTGTTATTATTTTAACAATGCTAACAACCATATAATGAGTGATGCACAGTGCAATTGCTCACCACCCGCTGATAACAATCCCGAAGGAGTGAAAAGGAACCCTGAAACCGAAATCACAATCCTGGAAAAGTGAGCCCATGCAATTCCTGAGAGAATCCCCTCCCTTTCCAGTCAATCTTGGTTAATATACTAAACATGACATAATGTGAAATGAAATCTATCCTAGCAAAAAAACAGGATAGTTTCTTCACTATTACAAAAGATAATGCATTTTAATAAGGTTTTTCCTGTCATAGATATGCTTCTGAAGACATGTCAGAAGATCTGACTTAGAAAGCTAGGGAATTTTTCCATTTAACACTGTGGATTCTAGACATGGCACTACTTAAGCATAATCTGTTGAAAGACAGAGGATCATGGCATCACAGTTCAGACACAAGGATTCCTCTGCCAAAGGGGATAAACTCTGTGTGAGAGAAAGCCCTTGTTTAAAATAGACCATTGGCAACTCAGAAAGAAGCTTTAGAAATAAAGAGTAATTAGATCCATGACATATTTGTGAGTCATATAGAAACGTATTTCTGTTGGGTATAAGTTAATTCTTCTGTAGAGTTTCCTGAAGCACATTCTAAAGGAGAGAGTTGTTCTGATATTTCCTCAAGGGATCAAATTTATTGTGAATTACTTCAAAGAACCAATTAATATTACGGAAACAAATTAGGTAGCTCATGGAGCTAACAGCAAAATAAGATATAATATTTGCTTAATGAAGACAGCAGAAAGAAAATCTTAACAGTAATGAATTATACTTCATTACTCATTTTCCGTGATGGTGGCAATGTATCAAATGTGAGACTACTGGTATGTATCATGTGCTATAGGCAGACCTCCTGAAATCACTGTATTTTTTGTAGAATTCTAAGACAAATAATGCTATTTGTGAAACAGCATGAAAGATGGTGCATACATCTTTCATACATGTAGCATGAAAGATGGTGTATAAATACCTGAAAGGAGGATGAGAGGACTAGGATTCTGGGATTGACCTTTACACATCCATCAAATGTGTAGTATGAGTATGACTTTATTGTGATGAATGCTGGGTTCTTATGAAGTTGGGTTTTTTTTTTCCCCTTTTGACAAGGGAGTACTATGGCCTTGTCTTGGCCAAAAGCCAAGTATAAAGTGATCAGGAAATTAGTATAATAAACCATGGCAAGCAGGAATAAAAGTGTAATCAACAACAACCAACAGGGGAAGAATCTACAAAGATATGCAGCAATATAATCAGGGACCAAACTTATTGGTGGCCTCTGGCAACACCTGGCTATAAAACCATCAATGTTAGAGATCAGGGGGACATCCGTATGCAGATGTCTGACACCACATAGAAGAAGTACACTCAGGCAGAGGAACTGTAGCATACAGCAGCTAACCTGCTGCCCAAGCTAAATATGGAGACTGGTCAGAGGCATTGTCACATTCCTCGAAGTTCAGTTGCGTCACCTAGTCAGAGTGGTAACTGGGACAGGTCTAAGTTCACTATAAGTGTGCATCTGTGAATGTGAATGGGAAAGTCTCCCTGACACCACCTTTCACTCACTTGGTCTGCCTAATAAATAAAACTTTACAGTGTCATGTTGTTTGGTGTGCAACACTTCTTTTTACACCATCTTTTCACCTCACCACTGAAAGTGGAACAAATTAGAATTGCCACTACTAGAACCAGGCTACTGTGGAGTCTTCTATTAAACCTATGAATCTGTGTTCACAGGAAAACTATGCAACCTCTGGTTTGGAGATATAAAACCTGTTTAGCCTCCATATATTTGCTGTTATTGTATAGTGGCACACTATAATACTAGTCACACAAGTAACCTCAGTGACTTATGATGGGTTTGGAATTAAAAAATGTCTACTTAGTGTTGTGTTAGCCAAGCACAAAGTAGGAAAACTTCATCTCCTCTACTCCTGACTCACAATAAGGCCTGTGTTTATTCTCATGCAGTGACTTGAGCATTCTCCAGAAAATTCACATAGTACAGGGGAAGGAGAGGAATAGACAAAGAATTGTGGTAAGGCAAGTCGAGTTCTAAAAAGATGGGGAGCATTAATTTGTTGCTATTCATGGCAATGAGTAAAGTAGTCATGAGATCATATCAGCTTATATGGGAAGTGAGAAAAGCATTCTAAAGCTGCCATGCATTCTCCATAGTCCATGCGTTAAAACTGAAGTGAAGGCTTTTGTTGAGCAAGGAAGCATCTCCTTTTTAGATGCAAATGTTGCTCAGAATGCTTATACTGTGCAGACATTTGTACAGCATACAAAACCCTACATTAAATTTGAGAAAGGCACTTTACTAGTTCTGGAAAGTTCAATACCCATGACAATTTCCTATGAAATGATTTATTGTTTCAGTTGATTTTTCCACTGAAAAATAAAACTGATAATTTAATTCTACTGAAAAAAGTCTCACAAATGAGTATGACATTAGTTGTTTTTTCCTTCATTGTAATTCTGCTTTATGACACAAAGTATTGTTGGGCCCAGCACAACAGTTAGAAACATTCTATCCTCAGACATCCATGGGGAACTCTTACTGTTGTTGATGAGCTGTAAAAGATGCACAGGACATCGGATTCAGCACCTCAGATCTCCCCTCCAGATTTTGTTTTAAAAGACATCTTATTTTTCTTTCGTGGTTTGTGATTCTGCTTATGAAGCTAGATAATGACCTTCCATTGCACATCATTCAAAAAGGTCATTTGTGTCTCCCTGAAAAACGTAAGATCAGAAGAACTAGAAACACAGTAATGCCTGATGACTAAGAAGTCCCCTAAAGCAAAGACTGATAAGTAAAATGGATTTAATCTCTCAATAACAACAGATTGTAACTAGGACTGGTGAGTCTCCCAAACTAAGAAGTAGTAAAGCATAATCATGAAACAAATGTCTACTTTGAGTGATAGTCATATTATCTCTAAATATTAGTTATTTGAAAAAAAGGGGAGAGGAAAAAATCACTGCTTTGAAAACAACAGAGAAGTGTATGTAGCTTACAGTAAGGCCCAAATTACAGACAGCTGTAAATCAGAACAAAATCAATACACATCAGAAACTAGCATGGAATGAAAAATCAAAAGTTTTGGGAAATCTGAAGGAATGTAAGAAAAGTTCCATCTGTGCATAAAATATGTAAAATAAAATACTTTTAAGACCAAAAAGCCTATTCAGATATACTCATGTCCAAAGTATGTATAAAACTATAGCTATGCCTGGAAAGAAGAACAGAACCACTCTGGCCTTCTGAATCAGTGTATTGTTGCTTTATCCTAAGCCCATCATCTATTTTTTGAAATGGCTACATATCCTTTTGGCATAAAGAACTAAAAATATTATTTCTCACTGTTCTCTGAGATTTTACTTTAGTTCCAACTCTGCAAAATAGATATTTCCTTTTAAAAGGAGACTAAGCACCCTGAACTTGGAAGGACAACTTACTATTCAGAGGAAAAAAAACAGTTGGATTTACAGCTGTGACAGGAGATGTGGGGAGGATTCTGAATTCTTTATCAGACTGTCAGGATACAATGTTTATTTTCTTGATTTGTCAGTAGAAGGGTGACCTGCTTTCTCTGCATTTTGAACTGATACAGTATCTTCTGAGAACAGTGGAACTCAGCAAAAAGTAAGATTGCTTCTTATTGCTCTTGAGTGAAAATAAACAATTGCTCTGGACAAATATAAACCACATAGGTACATTTATTATCTTTGTTCATCTGAAAATCATTTACTGTTTTTACATAAGACATAATAATCTGAATTCAGCAAATCATGTTCTTAACACTAATCTTTCTACTAACCTTCTACCATGAGTTAATTCACTTCACCTAACATTTGTAGCTACATTTGCATTTACTGTGGTTTTGTAAGTTTCCTTTGCGGTTAACTAAGCATGGCAGGGGCAACTGTCAGGTAATTACTCCAGTTTCTTGTAGTCACTTGTCTCAGGATGTAATGATTCCCATCCTAGAGATACCTGTCTCTCTCCATTAGGTATTGAGAGAACCCAGGCAACTAGATTAGACTGGCTAAAGTCTGGTGAGCTCATTATCTTTTAGTACGGGTTGGTGAATCAGGACCTACTGAAGTGTGTGATTCTACAATTAAAAAGCTGGTGATTACCTTACCCATGACACATTTGTTGAAGATCTTAGCAGGAGCAGGAAGCTCTAATAAATGACAAAAAGAAGTAAGACTGACAACAATCCACTGGTATGTTTTCAACTTTGTGTGCTTGCAATTGTTGCTAAACTACACAATTATTTAATGTACTGGACCTTCATATTTCTAGGGGACATCTGTCCATGGCAGCTAACAGCCCTTTTTTCTTCAGCCCAGATGCAGTCAATGACTTTGCTTTCTTTTTCAGAATTTATTTTATATTCTCCTGATTCCTGACATTCTATTACTATTAAATACAACAAAAATTAACACTTTGAAAGTATGAGGTACTGTACCTAAAAAAAAAATAAAAAATCATAGTCTTATGAAATATGTAAAAAGAAAACTAAAATTAAGAAGGGCATTTAATTATTTCAAAATGAATATATGAAAAAGCTATTTTCTGTGCAATTATCCATAACCACATACTAGTACTAATAGCTGTATGAACATTCTCCAATTTTAAGTAACAAGGACCTGATCTCCAATTTCTTCTCTCTAAACCTTAATTTAAAATATCATGCATAAGTCATAAGTAATAGATCTGAAATGAGTCTTCCAGCTATTCACTTCCTTATTGTCTGGGTTTCATAATTACTATGTATTTCATATACGAGCCATGGAAAAAATTCTGAACCAACAATCTAGAAAAGCCTCTGCAAGCAATTACTACTAGACTCGCTGTAACTTCCAGTAACTTGATGTCCCGAAGTCTCATCCCACATTTAATGAAAATTAACTCGCCCAGCCCAAAGCAGATTCTGATTTAGATCTATTCTTTGAGGAACTAGCCAATACTTATTCAAAAGTTGAGATATAAACATTCAAAAAAAAAAAGGAATTTATAAATATCCTGAACAGTCATAGAAAAGGAGCAGACAGAGTGGAGGAACATGCATTTTCATTCCATTTCTTAAACTGCATTGGTAACTAGATGGGATTGTTATAATTATTGGTCATCATGTACATACTTTATTTCACAATATGAGCAATATGTAACTATCTATATTGCTAGTAGCTCTTCCCAAATGTTTTGAATTCTACTTTTGAGTACATGTTCTCAAAAGCATGTACTTTCTTTTTTCGCTTGGATTGTAGAGATTAAAACTCAAAATTTTCCAGTTATGATGGGCAACAGGATTAATATCTGATAGCCAAAGTTGCCTATGATTTCAAGATTTATCCTATGAAGACATACACAGTTAGTTTCATGCACAACAAACCTACTTGTGCATAAACTAAATATATGCATAAAGGTTCGCAAGTTTTGGACCTTGGATAATACCACAAAATAGCTTGCAATGTACATGAACTGTTCAAATATTCCTTATACAAATGCAAACATTTTTCATTACTCCATTTGGAACTGATTTGTAAATAGACGTTTTGTCAAAAATATCAGCCTTTAGCTCTGACAGGTAAAAAGCAATTAAGCCAACAAGTCATTGCTCCTTGTGAATGTTTTCTGGTAAAACAGCACATTACAAGACATGAGTCACCATAATTTATTAATTCTATCAGAAGGGAAATAATTGTTTAGCTGACCTCGCTAAATAATGTGGGCACAAAACCCCAGGTAGCAAAGAAAACAATAACTAAGTGCAAATAAATGAAAAGCAGGCATAATTCCTTTTTCTGGTTTAGATCAAGATCCTCAAGATACATAAGAGATGCCACATACTATGAGGCCAGAAACAGATTTTCTGAGGCAGACAGATCTCCTCTTTTTCCCCTCCCTGATATTTTGCACAGTAGCATTGCCTCTTTTCAGACACTAGAGTAATGGCTGCTGGCTGCATCTCCTCTTCTATGTATGTTAGAGTTTCAACCAAGCTTGAAGGTTAAAATAAGCCTGGCTCTCGGATCCATTTATATCTAAAAGCAAAATTCATTTTTATCTAATCCATTTTTATCCACAACTAGTTTATCCTTTTTTTTTCTTTTCTTTAGGCTTTATCTTGCTGAAATAACAAATGTTCTCACCACCTGTAAGCACTTCACAGAATATATATATGTACCCATATCTTTCTTGGTTACAAAAGTATAATGTAGGTATTCTCTAAGGAATCTAAATAAATTACATTTCACTCACAAAGTCCATAAAATTTCAAAGGAATAGGAATAACCGTGCTTTTAATATGCCCAAACAACTAGATATTCAGCAAAAAACCCCAACATTACATCAAAATACAAAAAATAAAGCCAGGATCAATCTCTCTTTCTAAAATAGTGAAACAGCACTAAGATTCCTATCCAATCTTAGAAATCTTTCCAAGATATTTTGTCCAAGATCCAAGTTAGCTACACATAAAAAGTCTACATTTGATGCTACTTCACAGAGGAAGTAGAAAATGCTTTTTAAAATATAACATAGTCAAAACATTCTACTCTCAGTCCCAGAAGTGTGGAGTGGAGTGACATATATCACAGCGTATATCACTACTGATCGTAACATAGGTCATAACAGTATTTTGGCTTTATCTGTCATAAAGCATATCTGATAAACCAAGCATTTCCAACTATAAATTACTAATGAATTAGTCTTTCCATTTCTTGTGGTTCCCTAGATTGGTTTCTACAGTTCCCTAGACTGCTTCCCTGTTAACAAATTTGTTGTTGTTGTTACAAACATCGGAGTGTTTTTAAGAAGGTTGATACATCCCTTGGCATTATTTTAAGTTACTGAAAATTACAAATACTGGGTTTTGCCCGTACGACCTGGCATATCTAACTCTTGTAAGAACAATATGAAACAAGGCCTCACAGATTAGTGACTCAGCATCACTATTACTTCCTGTAAGTTATTGAAGTTATTCTTTTAAACAAATTAAAGTAAAATTATATTAGATGAATGGTCTTAAAACTCCTGAGTTACGAAATAAGCTAGTGCTACCTGAGAAAGAGAATATAAAAGATATTCTGATTTCCAAAACTGTTTTAAATTATTTTAACAATCAATGAATATCCTTATGCAGGTAACACAATAAAAAATGAGCTGCATTGCATGATTTTGTACACATTCCCTAATGAACCATTAATAATTTAGCATAAAATAATTCTGACATTAAAATAGTTAAGGCTGGAGACAAGGCCTGTAATTTTGAGAACAGAACTAAGAGATAAGAAATTCTAACTGTGCCTTTTAGCTTCAGCTTCTTGGTTTCTCTATTTATTATGTACTCCAAGTTATTATCTTGTTACAAAGATTAATTAATTACTTTTTTATTTTTTAAAAAAGAAAAACCATGGAGATCAAAAGTGTCATAACAATATTTTTTAAAAAAATTATCATCAGTTGAATTGTTCAGACTAAATTACAGAATCATGGCAATGTTGTCTGTATGGGACCTCTATAAAACATCTAGGGTAGCCTCTTGTGTGTAGTAGGACCACTGCCAACTTTAAAACGGGCTAGGTGTGGATACATCCAGCTGAATTTTGGAAATCTCTCAAGATGGAGATTCCACACACTCCCCTGGGCAAGCCATTCTAGTGTTTTATTAACCTTAGTGTGAAGAAGTTGCATAATCTGAATCTCCCAAGATGTGGCTACTACTCCTTTTTATAACACCTGCTACTATCAAGAAGAATTTGGCTTCATCTTTCTAACTTCCCTTCATGTGGTTGCAAGCTGCTATTATATTGCCCCTTAGCTTTCTATTCAAACTAAACAATCCCCACTCCCTTTGTCTCCATCCATAGATCATGGGCTGTAGGCCCCTGATCATCTTTGTCGCACTCT
>NW_010288138.1:8068-10255 GCF_000700745.2 Antrostomus carolinensis
AACAGAGCATCCAAAACCAGAGAGAATATTCCAGAAGGTCCATTCTCAACAACTGCAAAGAAGTAATAACTTCTCTTGATCCATTGGCTTGGATTCTCTTGATCCACACCTCCTAATGTATCCCAGTGTAAAACATGTGACTTTTTTGGACTAGAGAGTATAATTTTGGCTTAAATTCAACTTGGCATTAGTTGTGATGCTGATTTGGGCCGCTACTCAGCCCCTTGGTATCTATGTGCAGAGTTATCCATCCCAGATACAGCACTCTGCACTTCTCTTCATTGAATTTCATAAGGTTTCTGTTAATCCAAACTTCGAGTTTCTTAAAGACTCTCTAGAATGTAGCTTTGCCATTAGGTATGTAGGCCACTCCCAGCTAGTATCATTCACAGACTTGCTAAGCATGTCTTTTATCTCATCATCCAGGTCACTGGTGGAGACCCTGAACAATGCTGGTCCCAGTATTGGCTCCTGGGGCACTCTCCTTGCTTCTTACTGGCAGCCAACCAGATACCAAGCCATTGAATTCAGTGTCCAGTTAGTTTTCAATCCATCCAGCAGTCCACTCATCCAGACATACTTTCTCAGCTTCAAAATTATAATGTTGCGGATGTTGGTGCCACAAGCCTTACTAAGACTAAATATTTTTAGAAGTTTTGACCTGACTTGGAAATATCAAAAGAGAACCCATGTTTGGAGCTGAACATTGCTTTTTTGGTATTGCAATGCCACACTCAAGTGTCTAAGGTCACCAGAGTATTGCCATAACTGCTTAAGAGTACATGCTTGTTGCTCAACAGAATGTGAACAGATTTCAAAACCAGTAGCAGTCACCAGTATATAAACAAGGTGTATTATAGTACTGCGTTGAGATAACAGCTGGGATCCTGAAGCAGTTAGCTGATGGCTAGCTACTTGGTGATAAGCTTCTTACTGAGCACACTAAAATTATTACAGAAGGATTTTGAGCTTGCTTTAACAGAAAAAGTAGAAGTAATGTGCTGTATGATTAAAATTAGAACCGTTGTTTGTCTATTGCAATCCAAGCTAGCAGAAGGAACATGGTATGGTATTTAGAAACACCATTGTTCTATCTTAGGTACTTTAATATTGATTTACCAACTATTTCTTAGCTGAATTGAGTACGTAACAATGTTACTTCTACTGGCTACACTTCTACTGGCTTTTATGAGTTTTGCATCAGTAGCTAACCTTGGTAACTTCTTTGGTTATTGTAACTTCACCTGGCATTTCAAAATTTCACCTTGCATTTCACCATTGGTTTGGAAATACATTTAAATCAAACAGGCTTAAATCTCTTCTGGCTGTACTACTGAAAACACTTCAATTGCATTAACGCAGTTTGTTTGTACCTACCTGGTTTGATGGACCCAACCTAAGTGTCTGGATAAGGGACTGAGTGGTCCCGAAATATCAGGATCATCTTATTTCTATCAGCCTGGAGGAGGAAAGATGAGCTTGGAGTTTATTAGGCTTTTCCTTGACAAAAGACTCAGTCAAACCAGCTGACAGAGTGAACATTTAATGAACATCTATGATATATGGGATTTCTTCTTCTTCATCAGATACCAGGGATACAAACTCCCTTCTCCCCAGACATTGCCTTCTATGGAAATGAAATGTGGATGTGTGCCAGAAGAGATCCACCATTTGCCTCAGAGCATCAGAACCCCAAGGCATGGCACAGGATGTACATAACATTCAGTCAAAAAGTATTAATTTGATTTTAATTTCCTTTGGTCAAAGGCCCTAATATTTTCTTTTTCTTTCTTAAGCATATGCAATTTATTCCAAAAAGCCAATGCACCACAAAAGTAGCACCTGGAAAACAGCTCAGAAATCAAAAGCTTGCAGCATCATACTGCAGATCTAATCTTACTGTAATGCTCACGTAGCACCATCCTTCTTCTTTCCCCCATGCCACAAAAGACAATAGTAAGTAGGTGGGTGGAAAGAATCACCTGAAGTTGACAGTTTGTTACATTTCCTTAGAGCTGCACAGAATTCTCTCTGAGTCACTGTATCTGGACTACATTTCTCTTAGCCACAGAATTGCTTTCAACAAATTGCAGCCTCTTCCCTGGCCTACACAGCCATGTACTGCAGACCAAAAAAACCCCACTAATACCTGTAAGCAACTCACAGAATCACAGAATGTTGGGGATT
>NW_010288139.1:0-2945 GCF_000700745.2 Antrostomus carolinensis
AGCGAGCGTATGGCAACAGCACATAAATGCCTGTGAGCCAGGCGGCACCGACACCATCACCGAGTTAACTGTAGATGTCAGACTGTGCTTGCGCCGCTGTGATGGCAGATTGGTAATCAGAAATGGTGAATTCGGTGCGGGTTGTGGTGATGGAGGCGGCACAGACTCAGCTGGTGTGGACACAAAGGAGCCGCTTTCTTCCCTGGTGCAGGACCTGTGGTGAGGGTCGTCCCTCGGCGTGGGCAGGGGGTAGAGGCGCTGGGATAATTGTTAGGGCTTCGCCAGTGACTGCGGACTCGGAGGAGCAGATATCTGTGCCTGGAGCAGAGATACTTAGCTTGCTTTCCCTTAGCGAGGCATTCAGATCTGTGTTGGTTAGAGAGGCGTTTGCTGATGCCGGGCTTGTCTGTAACTTCTGCGGTGAGGCTGGGTATCAGTCGAGAGGATGGGTTTTGTTGCGCGCCATAGAAAGGTGGCTGTGATCGATAGGCAGTTCTGTATTAGCCCCTGATATTGCCTCTTGATTTCTCATGAGCTGATCGTGTGCTGGTGAACTAAAACTGAGAGATGCCAAAACATGTTCCTTGCTGCATTCAGTTTCCCATTCTCCTGCCCTTCACCTTCCCCGTGCCCTGGTTGCTTGGATTTCAGTGGAAAAATTCGAGTCTTCAGTCTGTTCAAAGAAATACGTGTGTTTTGGTTTTGCTTTTCTAACTTGCTGTTTGATAACAGCCATGAGGCTACGTGTGTCTGAAGATATCCCATGGAAGGGGGCTGGAGGTATTTGCCCTTTGGTACAAATGGAGTGCATCAATACTGCTTGATACTGTTTAACCTTATCTTACGTGTTGTATAATAAGGCACCTTGATTTAAGACTTTGTGATGAGGTAATACAATAATTATATATCTTCTCATTGTCTCATGCCTTTAAATACTACTCTGTCTCGGGAGGTACTTCGTGTGTGTTTGTTTATTTCCAAGGGGTGCAGGCATGGGTGAGCAGTGTTTGATATCAGTCACGTTCGTTTTGGGGTGGGAGGGCAGGACCAGTTTGGCGCTGGGACTTGAAGTTGTAATTTATGGGTGTGACGTCATGGGGTAGATAAGCCTTTATGGGATCTGCCATGTAAATTATGGCCTTTGTTTATATACATGCAATTACTTGTTTTGAAAATCCACGCTGTATAGTTTGCTTAATAGCTTGTGCTGGAGCTGTGAATAAGATCTAGCAGAATGTGCTTTAATTGCGCAACGTTCAGCAGTTGGAAACACTTTGCTTTACCTTGTGCTCTCAGCCTGCGCCAGGTGTGAAGTTATTACGCTGCATCTGCACGTTCCAGGATGTCTTGTACAGTAGTCGGCTGTCAAAGCAGTGTCCGGGTGTTGTTTCTTTTTGTTTTTTTGTTGGGTTTTTTTCCTTCTTTCTCTATAATCTATTTCATTTTGGTTTTTGTTTTTTTTTTTAAAAGCAGCGGGGTGCTGAAATGGGTGATTTCAACTAATCCGCGCTGGAGAGAGCAGAGCAGCTTGGTTTATTTAAGGCTGCTGTGGTTTGTTATGCAACCAGGTTAACAAAGGTTGAAATGATCATTCAACTTTGGGTAAACAAATGATATATATATATATATATATAAAAAAACATTGTGGATTAGGGTGACTATTTACATCAGAGAGATGTGCTGCAGTTAGTATATTGCAAATATATAGGACAAAACCACGACGAGTGGGCACAGTAACACAGTAAATAAATTTTTGGTGAACTTCTCGGGGTTTTAATGCACTTACTATTGATTGTTGGTATGCCAGGAGCTTCTGCGGTGCGTTAGGTGCTGCACGCGTGCATGGGTGAACTTACTTTCAGCTTCATTTAGTTGACAAGCAAAAGGCCTCGGCAGATGTCTTTGTGCACAGCCCGATCGTGCCTGGGGTGCTGTGCGGGCTCCGCTCTAATTGCAGCGCAGGTGTCGGGTCTAGGAAGATGACCAACCTTCAACTGCAAGCTTTTGAAATTAAAAAAAAAAACCCAGAAGAATTCCAGTCACGTTTGCTGAAGCTGGCGGCCCCTCAACCGCTCCATTATTAGTTGGCTATTTCTTCTTCTTGTCGCGGAAGCAGCCTTGCTGCAAGAGAGAGATTATTTTTAAGGCTTGTCTCCCCGAATCTGCTCAGAGAGGAGGTGATGACGTGCGTGCAAAGGCTGGCACAGGCATCCCTGGTGTATCAGAGGTGAGACCCCGCCGGGAGAGACAAGAGTCGGTGTGGAAAGGGGAAGGTGGGAGCCCGGGATGTGGGGGGAGTGGATGGAGCACGGTGGGGAGAGGGAAGCGTTGGTCGGCGTTACGGCGGGGACCTCTCTCTGGGTCTGTGCACGCCGTGCCTTGCTTGCACCCCGGTCTGTGGTTGCAGCACAGTTATCTCACATGGGATCTGGTGCTGTAGAAGTGGATCTCGCTCTAAAAATACTGTAGGGTAAAAGAAATCCACTGTTATTATGTTATACAATGGTGTCAAGTGTTTGGAGGAAAGAGGGAATAACTGACTCCTGACAGGCAGTTTTCTGGAGATCTTAATGTTGGTGTGGAGCCTGAGCCCTTCCAACCTTGCTCTTGTTCAGAGAAAGGGAGGGTACCCTCAAGGATGGTGCTCTTCAGTCCTTCAGCAGAAGATGATGGAACAGCACTATGTTTTGGATACACATGCAAAAATACTCCGGAAAGGGGTTTTTTTTAGTATTATTATTACTTATTTCCTTGCTGCCTGCACTTAATTCTGTATAAGCAGGTATCTAATTGCAAAGGGATTTCACTGGAACTTGCAAATACATATCACTATGCTCCTGGCTCATCTTTGTGCTGTGTGACGTATTTGTGACTCGATGTACACTAGCACATTTTGGGTATAGCAGAGTCTGGAGAGTACTGTACTAATTGTTCAGGTTTGTCCT
>NW_010288140.1:0-477 GCF_000700745.2 Antrostomus carolinensis
GAGAAATTGGACCAAAAATGGGAATTTGGGTCTTGAAAGGTAGCGTTTAGGAAAAAAAAGGAGAATTTGAGATCAAATAGGGAAATTTGGGTCCAAAAAAGGAGAATTTTGTCTTTCAAATGGGAAATGTGGGGATAAACAAGAGAAATTTGGACTAAAAAGGAGAATTTGGGTCTAAAAAAGGGAAATTTGGCACCAAACAAGGAGATTTTGGACCTAAAAGCCAGAAATTTGGAACTAAAATATGGACATTCAAGAGCTAAAAAAGAGAATTTTGTCCAAAAATAGGAAATTTGGGCCTACAAAGGAGAAATTTGGGTCCAGGAAAGGAGGATTTGGGACTAAAAAAGGAGAATTTGGGGCTAAAATGTGACATTTGGGGGCCCAGATGGGAAGTTTGGGACTGAAAAGGAAACTTTGGGAATAAAAAATGGTAATTTGGGTCCAGAACTAGAGAATTTTGAGCTAAAAAAGGGA
>NW_010288141.1:0-1192 GCF_000700745.2 Antrostomus carolinensis
GTCTTCCTGGGTGCTGTGCTGGGAGCCCCAGGCAGCACATACTGGGTGCTGTGCTACACGTGGCATGGGGACCCTGCTTGGCATGGGACAGGTGGCTCAGCTGGCGTGGGACCAACTGTCTTGTCCCGTGGGCACTGTGGGCTGACCCAGGCACAGACCTCTCTGCCTGGTGCCCTCCTGTGCTAGGGGGCTGGGCACAGCCCAGGCAAGGTGCTTGCTGAGGCATCGAGCCAGGCAACAGCCCACGCATAGGTAGCGCCACACATGTACATCACATGTACACCCATCCACACCGACACACCAGTACAGACACACACGCTGTGCCTCCCACACACACACACACACACACGCACACACACTCCAACATGCACGGCTGTCCTGCTGCCATCACAGGCACACATACCCTGGCACACTCATGCACACACTCAAGTGGCAACAAAGCTTTCCTGGGGCACACACCAGGGCAGAGGGGCTCTGTGAATCCCACCAGAGACAAGCCCCTGGCTTGGGCACCCCAACCAGTTGGGCACTATCAACCCCAGTGGGGTGCAGGAGCACTCGGTCCCAGGCTGCTTCATGGGTGGGCAGAGGGTGCCCAACCCTGCCACTCACCGGGCAGTTGGCTGGAGGGTGGGGGCACAGGGATGGGTGCCACGCACCGGCCTCTCCATACCTGCGCTTGCCTGGACCCAAGACCCGCTTGGCACCTTGGTGGGAGCTTGATGGATGTATGTGGGAGGGGGAGAGCTGGCGTTATTAACAGTCCTGGGTATTGCTCCAACAGGGCTGTAAAAATTAAAGGCGTGTGGATATAAAATAATGGATAAATCTGAGCCGGTCGCAGGGCGCTGCGGCGTCCCACAGGAGTTGGCATCTCAAGAAGCCAAGGGTACGGCAGGCACAGGATGGGCATCTGTGTGTAGATATTGGGGGTCAGGCAGTGCCTGCACCTGCTTCCAAGTGCTGTGTCCCCACAAAAGTCTCTGCCGAGTGCCCCACGGGGATGCACAGGCAGTGCCAACCTGCGGAGCTGGTGCTGCGAGACAAGATGCTGCTCCTGCAGCCAGGCTGGAGGGAAAAGGGGTTGTTTGCAGGCAGGGCTGGGGATGCAGGCCATGGGCTGCGGGATGTCCACAAGCGCTGCCCAGCTGCCCCCCAGCAGGCAGGGTCCGTGCCCTGCTGCCAACACACC
>NW_010288141.1:1283-1504 GCF_000700745.2 Antrostomus carolinensis
CCCTCTGCCCGGCCCGTCCCCCGGGCCCCCCCGCCGGCATCCTCATTTTCCCCGAGATTAGCCGCGGCGCGGGAGCCTCGGCGCATCGCCAGCAGGTGACAAATAAGATTTTTCCACTCTCCCGAGCACCCGGCATGGGTCTGTCATTGAAAATGCAAAGCAGCGCGGTGCCAACCTCCGCCACCCGCCCTCCTCTCCACCAGCCCCTTGGTGCTGAGCAC
>NW_010288142.1:0-3230 GCF_000700745.2 Antrostomus carolinensis
CGAGGTGCCCGCGGACAAAGCGGGCTGTGCCGGTGCCGGCCGCCCCTTCTGCCGGGGTGCGGGACTGGGGCTGCTTTGTCCCTGAACTGGGAGCTCCCGGCGCTGCGGAACCCGCCGTCGCTGCCCTCGCAGCGGGGTCGTTCGGGACGGGCCCCGCTACATCCATTCTGTGTGGGTGGGAAGGGGGAACGACGGTAAAGCTCTTCCGTCTGCCTCTTTCTCCCGACGGACTTTCCACTCTTACAGCCTCCCCTCTCTGTCTCCTCCTTGACCAGCTGCTTCTCCACAGACCTTGTGATAGGAAAACGTTCCCACTGCCCGGCTGCTCTGGGGGTATCTCGGCTGCCTCGTTAACCTTTGCTCCTCCTGGTCCAGATGCCTCCGCATCGCTGCTTGGCTGGGGCACAGGCTTCCTGATGCGCTTGGCTCCGTCTTTCCTCACCCAGGACGAGGGATGAGTTGTGACTCATGTCCCAGCTGCGGCAATAGGGAGTTAGTGGTTTTCAAACAAAGGCTCTGAAGGAGCTTAATTCTTAGCTGATGCGAGTTTACTCACCTTTCTTTATCTAATAAAGATGAGATGGTGAAGGTAACACCTACATCATATATACAATTGCTTAGATATGCTTTGCATGACATTAAAATCAAAGTGTGGGTTTGGAAGCTGCTAATGCAATGTATTCTAGTCATAGAAGAAATTTTAGTGAGACTTTCTTTACCTGTTCCTTCACTGAAACCTCCACTCAGGTCTGGAAAGATACTTTTGTTGAAAGCAGAAAAAATTAGCGCTTGTACTTCTTAGCCATCAGGAACAAAACTTCTTTTGTGAGATGCAGACTGAGAGTGAGTGATTACAGCTCCCAAAACCCTATCTGCTGAGCTAGATATCTTTTTGCGCCTCTACATCCTCTTTAATTGTAACCTCGGAAAGAGCGAGGAGTCTAGGGAGGGTCTTTCACTTGAATGGAAACATGAGATGATGTTTTTTGAGTGCCTACGTGACTCTTGGATTGCTATCAATGAGACAAGCTCGGTGTCTTCTACACAAAACCCTTTCAGGTGAGAGACTTGGCTCAGTGCCTGAGCAAACCAAAGGTACTGGTGGCAAGCACAAAGCAATGAGACATGTGATGGTAACATCAGAAACTTAGCGTATCTGGGCTGTATATTGATTGGGAAATGAGGGTGTTAACAGTGTTAAATGAGTTTGGTAAAACATCTAGCTTGGGGTGGAGTGACTGACTCAGCGTGAAATGGCAAAGAGAGCAGCAGTTCCCCAAAGTCCAGTGAGAGCAGTGTTAGTTTTCTTCTAGTCAATATTTGGAGACCTTCTATGTGACGTTTTTTACCATGAAAGATGTCCCTTATCTTCCTTGTTTTGCTGGTCTGCTGTAGGAAGTGCAGGAGTTCTTGAGCTTGCAGCCAACGGTTTCTAAATTACTTTTTTTTCCCCCGTTTGTCTTTATTTTTGCATATCTTTCCAGGTTTAAGTGTTGAAAATATGTCCTGTTATGTTTTCTCTGACTTCAAGTAGCACATAAAGACTTAAAACCATTGTTTTCTGTTCTGAAAATACATAGGCTGTTAAATACTGCTATAAACGTGCTCTTTAGGAAACAAATTTGAGATGTTATCACACTGACATGTAAGAAGACAGCAGAGCAAAAGTATGCAGGGTTTAAAAACCAGCTAACATGATCTTAAACTGATGATTTACTTATTTAAAATTAAAATTAGTTTCATCAGGGTATGAACTTCAGAATGGGACTTTCTCAAAGCAAAGTTTCTGGCATCAACAAAGTGCTTACCCCAATAAAGGCATCCTTTCATTAAAAAAAAATAAATAAAAATTGTGTTCAAACTTCAAGTATAGGCTGCCCCCTTCTTGATTTTGGTGAAGTCTTGCAATTGCAAGAGTTCTTGTGGATTTTTCCCACAAAAAAAGGATAAATAAATACTCAGTGAACTTTTCCTCTTCTTGATGCTCTGCTTGCTGTCCTGAAAGGACTTAGTATTGCTAAGTCACTACTGCTGGTGAAATTGCTGTATCACTTCAGTATTGCATTAGCTTAGACAGTGCTTGAGTCTTCACTGGGGAGGAGAATGCAAGTTCTGGAAATGGCATTTAATAGCTTGGGGAGGCCGTTATAAAGTAACTTGCGAGCATCACAAACCTCTCTTATGATTCAACTAAAATCCAGTCATATTGGTTTGCTTCCAGAAGGAATTAAGCTACAAAAAGGCTTTATCAAAAGTTGTTTCTACATGAGTTGAGCAATGTGCTTTAAATCTAGCCAAAATGATGACTGAGTAGGGAAAAAAATATGCAAGTGGGTAAATAATCAAACAGAAAAGTACTAGAGATACGGTACTGAGAGTAAGATTGATTTCCTTTAAATAAAAGAGTTTATGAGACATTCCTTGAGAAGTAAGGCTGCAGCTATTGCTTTCATTGTAAATGGCCTCTGGTGACTTCTGTGTCTTCTAATTCACATGTGTGGAAGCACAGCTAGAGTTCCCTGGAAACAAGGATCTTTTTAACAACTGCAGCACACTGGTAGCATTGTAAGGATGGTCCCGAAGGAAGATTTTTTTTTTTCCTGGAGCTCTGTGTAGTCAAAGATGCCACATGGAACATAGAAGGCTGATTCGTCTTAAATACATTGTGAAATCTGGCCTAGAAAGTAGAGCTGGATCTGAAATGAGGTGTGTAGCAATGTTTTGGAATGATGTTGAGAAATTTGTATTGAAGAAACTGAAGAATGCTGCTCTTGAAGTTCATGGTTAGTGCCAGAGAACGGTAAATGTCTGTCTGGAAAAATGATCAACAAGCTCTCAGTCTAAGGTGACTGTATATAGCTGGAGGCATTACTTTTAAAAGTGCCCATGAAGAACATTATTTAGCTGTTCAAATTCCCAGATACGTCTTTAAATGCAACTATTGTCTTAATATCTCCATTAATGTTGGACAGTCTTGAAATAATTAGGTTGGGCTCCTCATAAATCTCACTTCTGTAGCAGAAAAGCATTTTCTATCCTTTAATCCTTCCGAGATAAATTCAGAGACCAATGTAATAGTCTCATAGTCTCACTGCCAAATCAACAGTATTAATGTCTTAAAACCAGTGGAGTAACTGAATTCACAACAATATTTATAAGGGAGATTTATTGGTGTATCTATAACAGCTTCTTCACTACAGCCCATTTACAGTTCAAAAGCCTTAATTGAA
>NW_010288142.1:3241-3461 GCF_000700745.2 Antrostomus carolinensis
AGGGTGTTACATTTCAAACAAAGGCTCTCTCTATTTAAAACACTTGCTTGTCTGAACTCCTTATCTGTTAAGCTCTTAAAGTCTGTTTTTTTGCTGACTGTAGTCTCCAGTCCTGACTTGTTGCTTGGAGAAACTGTTGGAACAGTGAAATTAGAAATTTCTGTTTTATTGGGCTACAGATTTGCAAGCGTTAATAAAAGAGCCTCATCTATCCTTATAA
>NW_010288142.1:3499-19889 GCF_000700745.2 Antrostomus carolinensis
AGAGAAGGAGCGGTTGTGTTTTCCTTTGGAGGTGACCTTTTTATTACACCTTTTCTAAAGATAAAACAACATCCCCCAAAGTCCTTCTAATGAAAAAATACTTGTGTGAAAAAAAAAAAATAAATAAAAAATTGGATGAGGGGGAGGAACCAACCCAAAAACTAAAAAAGCCACTTCTTGGTTGATGACTGCTCTATTCAAGAGAAGAGGGATCAGACTTGCAGTCCCTTCCGGGCTCTGTTTGCTGAGTAGGCAAGGATTGAGTTCACATCTTTCCTTCTGATGCCTCTGTAAGTGTTGACCTGAGTAACTGGACGAGCACAGATCTTGGGTCTCTCTTGAGTTGGGTTTGGCAGGCAGCATTGAGTTGAGGCAGCACAAAGGGTGAATGCTTGGTTTTTGGATGACGCTGGTTTTGTAACTTCTGTTTCTTTCCTTTGTTGTCCTATCCTTTTGACTCCTGCCCTTTCTTTATATTTTCTTCTCTATTCTCTTCCTGCTGAAAAAAAGACTGTTGTATACAGGATTGAGCTGGAGCCTTTCAGAAATAGATCTTGTGCCTAGTACCTACCCGTGGGTATTTAAGGCCATGACTTTGATTACAAAAGTCTCCTTGTGTTAGTACCGGTGAATATATTCCTTCTTTCAATGTCTAGTTTTGGATCTGGATGTGAAATAGATCACAATGTTCCCATTTTCAGCTGTGGTTTTCAGGAAAAGCAGAATTTTTTTAAGCTCTCTCAACTTTTTAACTCTTGATGGGTAACATGAGGAGAGAGAAACTGGCTGGGAAAGCGTATGTGTTTGCATGGTGAAAATGAAGGTCCTAAATCCTTTATTCTATTTTAACTCTTTCCATTTAAAAACCCAGCAGGAAGAACTGTACTAAATGGGGGGTGGGGTCACCCTAGGACCTCTCTGTGATGTTAGTTTTAAAGGGTTTAAAATTGAATCTGAAGGGATACAGATTCTAAAAAACTCTTTGCTTCTTTTTTTCCCCCCTTCCCCTTTTCTCTTTAAACAGGAATTTTTGCTTATCTAAACTACAGAGTGCCACGGACTCGGAAGGAAATATTTGAAACCCTGATAAAAGGATTACAGAGACTGGAATACAGAGGATATGACTCTGCAGGTATGTAAACTAACTCACCAAATAAATTTTAGCAACCAGTAGCTACCTATGTGACTTTTTGTGTGCTCCTGTGTGTTGGGTTTGTCTTTTTTCTTTTCATCCTGCAGATTGAAAGATCAGAACTAATTGCTTTGATTATTGGAGTTTCTTCTTCAGCTTTTCTCGGGATTTTTAAATAGTGTGTTCAGCTCTGTAATCAGATAGTGGTTGAGGTTTAGTACACATAAGCAAAGCAAACAGGGTGTGGGGAAGACAGTCTCCATATGGGGTCATGTAGTTTGTGCCTGAGCCTTTTTTGTGAGTTCCAATGAAAGGATGAGGAAGATTAAACTTGTCTTTAAGTTTGAGTTGGCTAGTTTCATTGAGTAAAATATATCAGTCTATCCTCAAGCAAAGTTTGAGATGACTCGTGTATTTTCATCTGCGTGGTGGATATATACTTCATCTAGATTGATTTGAACATATACAGGTCTAGCGACAGACTTAAAGTGTATCCTTTCAAAGAATAGTTTTAAAATAATTGTTTCACTGGTGTGTGCTTGTCTGTATTTTCTGAGCCTTTTTTTTTTTTTTCATGCTTTAAATAACACTTCTGACTTGGTCCTGTGCTGTAGGAGTGGCAATTGATGGAAATAATAATGAAGATAAAGAAAGATTCATCAAACTAGTTAAGAAAAGAGGAAAAGTGAAGGCCCTGGAAGAAGAGTTGTACAGTAAGTATCCTAAAAATTACCCCTTTACTTTGGCCTCCCATTCAGATAATATCTGCATCTCAGCAGAAAGTCAGACCATGAAATTACAGTTATGATTTTGGACCAGAAATAACTGCACTGTGTAATCCAATGGCATTTAAATTGTTTTTGCCCCCGAAATCTGCACTAGAAAGTCAAGCTGATCTTTAGATATAGTGCTGTGAAATTATCAGTCTACTCTCCCCTCCTTTGTTTGCTCCTTTGTTCAAAACCTGGGCGTCCTTGGGCATCCTTTTTTTGGATGATTTCTGTGCTTGGTAGCTGGTGTTGGAACATGGACTCTGACAGAATTTACAAGCATTTAAGCATCTGGCTGTCATTACAATCTGCTTTATGCAGTGCTTCCATCTGTGAAGAACTGGAGTTGTCTTTTTAATATGTTTACATTATAATTTGTAGTAATGTGGTCTGTTAGCCTAGCTGTTAGTATTGGCTGAAAATGCTTGAGTCTTGGCAAACAAAGTTTTAATCACAGTAGCTCAAACTAGCTGAAGTGTAATGTCAAGAAAGCAAAAGGTTTAAAAGAAGGCCACGAGATAACTTAGATTTTTGCCTGTAGGAATTATTTTAGTGTTTTACTAGTTGTGGGTGTGGAAGAGGGAGGCTCAACTTTAAATATTAAGTAAACTGAATTTCTTGTGAATAGAACAAGATGACCTGGATTCAAAAGCAGATTTTGAAACACATTTTGGAATTGCTCATACTCGCTGGGCGACCCATGGAGTACCAAGTGCAATAAACAGTCACCCTCAGAGATCAGATAAAAGGAATGGTATGTAATCTCTGCAGCACTCTGGAACTGGATGAGTTTGGAATGGTTCAATCCACATAGTCTGTCTGTTCTTACTAGTGTTATGGTATCTGTTTTGTGTACTAGGGCTAAGCTGTTGCCGTTCTATCTAGGTTAGACACTTTTGCAATAAAATAGCCTCTTCTGAGGCTGAAGTAACACTGTAAAAGATTCATGAGATTTGTTTTCTGAAAATTGGAGCCCAAGTTAGTCAAAGTCCAACGCTCTTGTTTTAAAAGACAAGACACTGAAAATGTAAATGCATCAATGTTGTCTGGGCTGGAAAAGGAAAGTTTCATATAGTTTTTCACTTGAGATGGCTTGATGCTATTTTCCTGGGTGTAGTTTAAAACTCTTAATGGTTTGGAACAACCTGTGTATGCTTTCAGAATTTGTAAGCTTCTGCTTTCTGTTGTCCATGTTGTGATAAGCTGTAGGTCTGAAAGCTATATATAGCAGGTAGTTTCTAGTGTACTTCCAAGCTTTTTTCCCTCTAATTTTGTGTTCTGAGTTAAATATCTTAATTTTTCATTGGGGATGAATATTTTTTTTTTTTTTGCTTTTAGAATTCGTTGTTATCCATAATGGAATCATCACAAATTATAAGGACCTGAGAAAATTTCTGGTGAGTTTGTGGCAACTTGATTCTAAAACTAAGAAAGTAAATGCTCCACCAGCTACCACCATGAGATCTTTCATGGCTTTGTTGGAATCTGAATTCAAGTTTCTTGATATCATCTGTAAAATAGTAGTGTGAAGGACTGCCTAATAAAGGTACTCGGGAGCTGGTGAAGTGCAATATGTTACTGTAATTTTAAATGCAAAATAATTATGAGTAGAATAGCAGTTTACACTCACATTTTTTGAGAGGGGGTGTGGAATGGGCTCCCTTCTGTCTCTTGTTGCTTGACAGATGCTAAGCAAGTCTTACTACATGTCTTGTTACAGTATTTCTGGAAGAGTAGCTAGGACAGGATAAGTCATTATATTGTGTCTATAGTGATATATATCCACTAGTCCAGTGTTTTTGCTCCAAGCAGTCTGTCTTACTGTGCAGTTTCTGGTGGGAGGCAGCTGAAAGGCTCTTCAGTGTTTCTTACCTGAGGATGAAAACACTTTTTACTCTTCTGCATGGTATGATATTTCAGGAGAGCAAAGGCTATGAATTCGAATCTGAAACAGATACAGAAACAATCCCCAAATTGATCAAATACATGTATGACAACAGAGAGAGTGAGGACACCAGCTTTTCAGCCTTGGTAGAAAGAGTTATTCAACAGTTGGTAAGTTCCTTTCTTTTTTTCTTTTTCCTGTACTGCAGTGTAAACTATTTGTGGGGTTCCTTAGTATTCTGCATTTCTATATTTAGATCCTCTGCAGGAGTCCTTAGAAGGTGCTTCAAATAACATTTTTTTGGCCTCTAAACAATGTTTAATAGACCAAGAAATGAGATTAAAATTTTGGAAACTTCAAAGGCTTTTCAGTGGTAAATTTTTAAATTGCATTAGCGGGGTTTTTTGTTTGGGATTTTTTTATTTTTTTTTTTAAGCAAGAGGTTATCCCAGTTTTTAATGAAGCAGCTTAATTAGACAGAATTGTAGGAGCCTCTAGGGTTTGAAATCTCTCCTGAAGGGCAGTGTGTTCTTAAAGGCTATTCTGATCATGTTAAAACACTGCTGTGATTCAAGTTTGTCTAATAATATGCCTTGGCTCCTATATTTGCAAATAGTCTTAACAAGCTGTATTGGTTCATGGTGTAGCTGGTTCCCAAACTGCAAAGTGGGAATCTACTGTTACTTAGTATGTGAATGCTTAAAAACTTTTGATAGGTGCATTGCAAGCTTGGAGAAAGCTTGCTTTGTTTCCTCCCCCAGTCTCTGGGCAGATGTTTTCCCTCCTCTTCCTGCAGTTTCTTACACTGGTTTCACCTCTCCTTTCTCCTCTCTAAAGCAGCTCTGTAGGGTTCCCCTAGAGAAGGGCTGGAATACACACCAAGTGCAGACCTGTGTGGTGGGTCAAGAGGGAATTGTGGTGCAGTTAAGGGGAAGGGTGACTTCACCTGACCTCAGAACAAGAGCAGAGGATCTCAGACTGGAGTTCCTGCCAGAGGAGTGAATATTACCATCTCTGTTCTGTTTTCTGTTTACAAGGTGTGGGGGGACTTTTGCTTCTGCTTTTGGAATACTCTTCAAGTCTGCAAGCTGCATTAATACTATCAAGTGGTTGATTGTGTGTTCCTGTTTTTGTTCTTGCATTATGTTTTTTTTCTGGTTTTATGGTGGAGGCTTTTTTGTTTGGTTTTGTTTTTTTTTTAAAGACATTAGTGAGAATTTGCCCCTTAAACTAGAAGTAGTAACTCCAAAATTTTAACTGAAAATACATAATAAAATGCAGCTACATGCACATTCTTATTAAAAGTCTTTCTAGAAGTAAATATCTAACAGTCTTCACATGGATTAGGAGTAACAGGGAGATTTTCTTAACCCTTGCATTAGAAAATACTGGTTTTATTTATAAAGAGAGGCTAAGTGCTCACTTCCTGATCTTTCAGCTGTTGCACTGTTACATGCATGTTAGCTTGTTCTGCTCCATGACCAATTCCTTTAAAGGTGCAGTCTGCCCTCCAGGAAGAGATTCCTGATAGTAGTAAAGAGCTTTCCTTCACAGCCTCTTCAGGAAGAGGGGCCCCAGTTTAGTGAGATGCAACTAAGTGAGATTAGTTGTTCAGGATTTTTTTTTTCTCTCTCTTCTGTTTACATGGTTTCCAGGAAGGTGCTTTTGCATTGGTTTTCAAGAGCATCCACTACCCAGGTGAAGCTGTTGCTACCAGGTTAGTAAAAAGTCCATTTTATACATAATTCATGCTTTTTAGGTTAAAAAAAAAAAAAAGTACTGGAATACTGATGTCTAAAGTGCTTAATTAACCAAAACTCAGAAGGTAGATAGCTGCATTAGTGGAATCTGTGAAGTGCAGCAAAGCTCTGCTGAGCACCTCTTCAACTGACTGTTAAATATAACTTTATTTGAGCTGTAGATCACAGAATTTTCAGAAGCTTGTGTTGATTCTCTATAATCCTTAACTTGATTTTTTTTAATAGATTAGCTGTGACTACTCACTTTTTGGGGATGAAAAGACAGTAGTGAAAAGTGATCAGATGATGTTTTCTTGCTTCATGCAAATATACTTTTGGGTGGAAGTGTCCAAATGACACGCTTGGAACATACCACTGACAAACTCATTCCCATAGCCTGGCCTTTTTATCTGGTACAGTGTGTCAGTAAAGAAGCTCAGTGTATCTGCTCTTTCTAAAATGGTGTTAAGAGTGTGCCAACATTTCTCCTATATCAGAAAGGGGAGGGAAGGGTTATGGTTCAATTTTACTTCACATTGAATAAAGATTGAGAGAAGTATATTCAGGTTGGCTAAAAAGCCATCATACTAATAGGTTATACAAATAGCATTCTATAGCTGTCATAGCATTTATGAGCTTTTTTGTAGGAGCTCTACTTTTATTTATGACCTGGAAAACAAATTTCAGGAAATGTAAAGGTATTAAATTAGCAAGTGAAGTAGCAGTGAGAGTAAAGACTGATTTATTCTACAACCAAAAAGCCCATTGCTTCTGTGGTTCTAAAATAGCACTATATTAAAATTTTGAAAAAAAAATAACCAAACCCAGCTGTACCATCACTCTAACTGGAGAACATCTTCTGAAATGAACTCTTGTATATGTGGTTCAGGTTTGGATTCTTAGGAGTGAAGAGATTAACAGAAGCTAAACTTGTAATCTGAGGTGTTGGGGGTTGAATTACTCTTTTGTTCCTGTGAGATATATATATATGTATATCTAAAATAAGCTCTTCAGTGTGCCATGTGACCCATATAATTAAAAAATGATCTTAATATTCTACAGTTTCAGAGGTGCAGTAGTAATGGTTGGCATTTCTGAATTGAAAAGGCTAAAGGGTGGAACAGTATTTCAGTAGTAAAGAGCACTGGAGTTTATTACTGGCTCATTTCTGAGGCAGAGTAAGCTTTGTTTAAAAACAGTATTGAAATTGGTGCCTGTACTAAACTCTTTTGTGATTTCTGGGAGGAAAACAACTAGTTCATATGTTTTCTTCTATCTGGCTGTAGTTCATGGGGAAAGAATCACCAAGGCATATGGTACTTACTCGTATAATAACACTTGGTAAATCTTACAGAAACAAGCCAAGTTTATATAGCTCCTGCCATGTAATGGCTTTAGGATCAGGGTTGAGGAAGATCTTCCTATTTAGAAAGCTAGATGGGATATTGTATTTCAACATCACAGATGTCCTTTGACTTCTTTATATGTACCTTTCTCTTTATAAACTTGCATGTTTTCCCTTTGTAGGAGAGGGAGTCCTTTGCTCATTGGGGTTAGGAGCAAGTACAAGCTTTCCACTGAACAGATTCCTGTTTTATATAGAACGTGTAAGTTGATAAATCCAATTACTTTATTTTTAAGAGCTAAAATTATTGTTACTTTATGATTAGAAATTAGGTTAATTGGTCTTTGTACTATAAAACTACCAGCTGGTGCTCCAAATAGCTTCTTAGCTGAGGATATTCTATTTTTATACTACTGAATGTATAATTCATGTAAAAGTCCCATTCCCCAAAATACTTATGGACTTGTGATACCTTGAACCTATATATTCTGTAATCTCTAACTTCAACAGATCTGTTTTTACATTTAAAGCATCTCATTCCTTTATTAGGCAACATTGAGAATGTGAAGAACATCTGCAATTCACCAATGAAAAGACTGGACAGCTCTACCTGCCTTCATGCTGTTGGGGATAAGGCAGTAGAATTCTTCTTTGCTTCAGATGCAAGGTAGTAGAAGCACTTAAATGTTTCTCAAAGCACTGCTTTTGTTCAGAAGTGAGATAGTTCTGGAAATCTGATGCTGTCTTGCTGCTGTACAATTGTTTTCTCATAGAATAGGTTCCAATACAGATAACTTCAGAAAGCCCTCAGGCTGAAGTACTTGAAAAATGCTAAGGCTTGACATCAGCATTTCAACTGCAAACAAATGCAATATCTGCCAGTTGCTAACCCCTATGTAAAATAACATCCAGTGTAGGAAAAATTGGGTACAGATAAGACACTATCAGCCCAGTCTGAGTTTTGGCATTTTCATCCAGCTATCAGGATGAAATAGTGTTGTGGTTCCAAACGTAGCAGGAACCTGGACACCAGATATGCATTTATCTCAGAAACAAGATTGTGACCTTAGAGGTCCATCAGGGACACTGAGAGGCAAGATGAGGAACTTGCTGATGTGAGATGCTGTGGGTCTTGAGCCTTCTGCTCTGGGTTCCTGTGAGAGTGCAGGAGGAGCAGCAGATGGAGCCATTTCCTTTAAGATGGCTCTTTCTGTAGTAATATCCAGAAGGAAGATAGAAAGGGAGCTAGTGCTGTGTGGCATGTTTAATTGTTTTGAGGAATGCTGCTACCAACTCTTATTGACATGCCAGGCTTGTCTTGCTTCTGTTTTTTTCTATAGTGCTATCATTGAGCACACCAACAGAGTAATTTTCTTAGAAGATGATGACATTGCAGCAGTAACTGATGGGAAGCTTTCAATTCACCGTCTGAAGCGTTCAGCTAGTGATGATCCTTCCCGGGCCATCCAAACCTTGCAGATGGAATTGCAGCAAATCATGAAGGGTGGGTTGAAACAACTGTAAATGAGTATCATCAAAGATAGATAGTTACTGACTGTTTGTGTAGTAGATAAGGCAGAAAAATGCTAATTTGTTGTGAAAATTACCTGATATTTGGGCTGTTTGTACTGGGAACTGACAATTCCAAGCTTTAAGACCATGGAAAATGGGTGGTATGGGACCCTGTCCATTTTTAGCTTCAGGAATGTCCTAGATACTCCTATTCATCTCAATATTTTGTGAAAATATAACTGATGTTAACATGTTGTTGTAGTTTTTGGCAAACTTTGACTGTAAACTAAGAACTGAAGTGGAATAGAGAAGTTCCTTTAAAAAGGAATCCAGTTACCTTGTCAGTGTTGGGAAATGAAACCAACCTAATATAGAGTGAAGTATCAATCCCTTCTTTCTTCTTACCTATTCCTAAGCTTTTGTTTAAGCTAAAAGAGTCAACTGAAATTAGCTTGCTACCAGGGGTCATCTTAAAAGTCGTCTCTTTGTAACTGTAATAGGCTTCAAATAACAAACCATGTACCTAAGCTTTACCATGTAATGTTTTTCTAAACAGGTAACTTCAGTGCATTCATGCAAAAGGAAATTTTTGAGCAACCAGAATCAGTTGTCAATACAATGAGGGGCAGGGTGAATTTCGAGAGCAGCACAGGTAATTCAGAACAGGCATTCAAGCTGCGCTAAGCCTGCAGGTTTTGAACATATGAACTAGAAAATAAAATAGCGTAGCATTGATATATGCTTTTTTGTTTGTTTGTTTACAGTTCTGCTGGGAGGGCTGAAGGATCATTTAAAAGAAATCAGAAGATGTCGAAGACTGATAATTATTGGCTGTGGGACCAGTTACCATGCTGCAGTAGCTGTAAGTTCAGCCTTAGCTGAAATGCATATGTAACTCCTCATTGCTGGGTTTTTAGACAACAGCTCTTAATCTGCTTTTTCTTCTGTATTTCAAACTTTGCCTTTCATTGAGGGGTCTTGCCCTTTATTTAGTTTTCCTTTGTGACAGCATCGGAACTTTAATAAAGAATGTGTTACCTACCATGCTAGAAATCAACTTTTTTCACCCTTGTTTTTAAAGCTCTGGTGAGCTGTAATTATCAGTTTTTATAATAAGAATCCATTTAGATTATCTCGGATTCTTAAGACATCAAGACTTTTATGAGTGGCAGTATTAACAAATGTTGTCTGCTGCTTGAATACAGACTCGACAAGTACTGGAAGAATTAACTGAATTACCAGTGATGGTGGAACTTGCTAGTGACTTCCTGGACAGAAACACACCTGTGTTCAGAGATGACGTGTGCTTTTTTATAAGTCAGTCAGGTGAGCTACACTGTCTACTGTTTATCTTCAGTTGAGTGAAAACAGAATCACAGAATGTCAGGGATTGGAAGGGACTTCAAAGATCATCTAGTCCAACCCCCTGCTGGGGCAGGAACCTAAATGAGATCACACAGGAAGGCGTCCAGGCGGGTTTTGAATGTCTCCAGAGAAGGAGACTCCACAACCTCCCTGGGAAGCCTGTTCCAGTGCTTTGTTACCCTCACCGTAAAGAAGTTTCTTCTCAAGTTTAAGTGGAACCTCCTGTGTTCCAGCTCACACCCCTTGTCCTACCATTGGGCATCACTGAGAAGAGCCTGGCTCCATCCTCCTGACATTTGCCCTTAACATATTTATAAACATTAATGAGGTCACCCCTCAGTCTCTTCTTCTCCAAGCTAAAGAGCCCCAGCTCCCTAAAAACTGTAGAAAAAATTTAAAAAGCCAATGATTTGTTACTTTTTGCGTGATGCAGAGGAGGATGATGGCTAATGGGCTATAGATTTGTCTTGAATGAAAGTTTATTTCAGACTTGATTAAAATATATAGACAGTGAGGGCTGAAAGATTGTTTTCAGTTGCATTTTGCATTGTGTTAAGTGTGGATGCAGATATTTAGAACATGCTTGTGTAGATTTTTATGCTTTTCAGGAATCATTACTATCCTCTGTCAACTTAAAGTCAAGATGTACGTGTTTTCCAGGTGAAACTGCAGATACCCTTATGGCCTTGAGGTATTGTAAAGAACGTCGTGCTCTAACAGTTGGCATCACAAACACAGTTGGAAGCTCAATATCCAGGGAGACTGACTGTGGTGTACATATCAATGCAGGACCTGAGATAGGTGTGGCAAGCACAAAGGTAATTGCTGTTCAGTGTTTGACTTTCATACTTCAGCTCTGTGGAATCCAATCAAAATGTTAATTGTAGCACTTCAAACTGACATCATACTCTCTGCAGCCTTAGCCGCTAAATGTTTTGTTTTGTCTGTAGGCTTACACCAGCCAGTTCGTGTCTCTTGTAATGTTTGGCCTAATGATGTCTGAAGATAGAATTTCCTTGCAGAAGAGGAGACAGGAAATCATTAGTGGACTAAAATCACTGCCAGGTATATTGTTATTTTGGGTTTGAGGAGTGATAGGGGATGTTGTTTAATAGGCAATATAAAATACTACTCAGGGATGTTTTTTCTCGTTTAAGCTTCACTCTTGCCCTTCACCTGGAAGGTAAACAATATAACAAAAAGGGACTATTAGTTTCTGCACTGATTTGCCAGTTTTACAAGTGCCCTTCCAAGAAACTTGGCAGGAAGATCAGAATTTTCATGGGTTGGGTTTTCTAATTACAACAAGGTAGTTTTGTATGAGAAATACTAATTGATCTGCTGAATTGATGATTTGAAATTTTTAAAGCCTTTCACTTTAAATCAGGATAGATTAAAGGAAATTCATTTAAGGTGGATATTCACAATTTCCTTTAGAAATACAAGTGAGATGTCTGAGCACAGCTTAAACCAAGAGCTGCTTTAAATTTGCTACTGTAAATAAGGCTGAAGAAAATATCCTTAAACTGCAAAGATGCAAAGTTAATGGTTGAATTATATTAAGTGTATTTGTTCTGAGAGATCATTAGAAAATCCTACTACAAGCAAACTATTTCTTTCCAATTAAAAAAGTTTTTAATATGTGCTTTTTGTGTGCTCCAATAGAGATGATTAAAGAAGTCTTGTCCTTGGATGAGAAGATACATGATTTGGCTCTTGAACTGTACAAACAAAGGTCTCTGCTGGTTATGGGTCGTGGATATAATTATGCCACTTGTCTGGAAGGAGCTCTGGTAAGAACCTCTCAATATTGTTGAGTATTATTTAAAATGAGCTTTTGTGGCTTCTGCAACCTAGTTTATTTCTAATATTTTACTACTACTCAATTTTACTGCAATAAAGCTGCTATCTATAACTAAGAGCATTCAGTCCTGTTGGATTGAACACATACATAAGGTGAACCTGAATATGATATCAGTTTCTTGTTTCTTTCACATAATAAATGCAGTGTTTAACGAGTCTATTTAAAAAAAAAACCCAACAAACCATTTAAAATGCTGACCCACTTGAAAATAACATCAGAAAAACACAATGTGTTATGAACAGTCTGGTGGAATGAACACATATCCATCTCTCACTGAAGTTTGAAATGTTAAAGGTAGACTGCATTAGTCAAGGTTTCACTGGGTGTTTGGTTCTTAAAGTCTCTTTTGATTACTCTATTTCTTTATCTGCAAATACATGTGCACAGGCAAACTCTGCTTCCATCAGCAGCCTGCTAGAAATCCCAGCAGACAAGTCAGTCTGTTTTCACTATTAACTGCTCTTTGAAAATACCAACTTGATACCATATGCCTGTATTTAAGTCGCAGATGTACAGCCTTGGTGTTTTGCTTCTTATTTCTCATCTGATTGACTAGTAACTTGATGGCATTTGCTTTTTTCCTAGAAAATAAAAGAAATCACCTATATGCACTCTGAAGGTATCCTGGCTGGTGAGCTGAAACATGGACCATTAGCCCTAGTAGATAAACAAATGCCTGTTATCATGGTGATAATGAAGGATCCTTGTTTCACCAAGTGCCAGAATGCTCTGCAGCAGGTCACTGCTCGACAGGTAAGCTGTTTAACCAATACAATGTCATACGTAAAGAGATTGTGCATGTTTTTTGGCTGCTGACTGTGCCTCAGAAAAAGGATGTATTGGTGATTTTTTTTTTTTCTTCTGATTATTAAGTTATAAATAAGATGCTATATCCACATTGTGGGTTGTCATTACAGTAGTGAAAATTGATTGCATGTGGGTTTGGTTTTTTTGTTTGTTTTGAAGCAAATGGAATAATATTAAAACTCTACAGGGTGAAAACATTAAAGTCTTGCAAAACAGTGAATGACAAAAGTCATTATGCAAGACTGGCATTTTCTTTGTTAGCTACCTGAGCATTCTTCAAGCGTACTACTGAAGCAATATTTCAAAGCAGTTCCAAGCCAGCTCTTCATGTAACACTGCAAAACTTTATTTTCAGGGTCGTCCAATCATTCTGTGTTCTAAAGAAGACACAGAAAGCTCAAAATTTGCCTACAAAACCATTGAGCTGCCTCATACAGTTGACTGCCTTCAAGGAGTCTTGAGTGTTATTCCTCTCCAGTTGCTTTCATTCCATCTGGCTGTTCTCAGAGGATACGATGTAAGTGCTTCTGTATTTAGCACTACAGTTAGTGCAGTTTTGAACTTCCTCATACCAGTGTAAAGTGAGAGACCCAGTTATATGGCATATCTAACAAAGAACTATGATAATTGTGGAGCTTATAGTGACTGTGGTAGTGGAGGTGGTATTTCAGTGCCACTTCTTTGGCTTTATTTTTTTTTTTAATTGGTATCCTTCTAAAAAAATGTTGAAGATCACTTGCTTAGTTTCATTAGTTAAGAGCTGAGATAGGACTTTTTCAGAGAATTAAATCTTCAAATGTTGTATTGCACTTTAACCTAAAATAGTTCAGTGCCTTGTACAGCTTAGTTTGGCACTGGCTAGGTGCATCAGTTTGATAATGATAACTGTTTTGGAAAGGTACCCTGTACAAAACAAATACATATTTGTTTGGAGGGTTTTGGAAGCAAGAATGAATTCAACAGTGAGTCATTATCTGCAGGTCTGTAGTCTCTTGTGTGTGTTAATGTGCCTAGAATAAAGCAGAACTCATTAGGAAATCTAAAAAAAGCCCACTAAATGAACTGTCAAATGCAGAATGTCAGTATTGCTCTGTCATACACTGAAAGTCTCTCTCTTCATTCTAGGTGGACTTTCCAAGAAACTTGGCCAAATCAGTTACTGTAGAATAACAGCCAAGAACAGCCGATGTTTTTGTCACCAGACCTCTGAGTTATACTTGCAGAAATGTGGTGTTCTGAACTGATAGGTACACATTTTTCTAAAGAGAATGACTGTGCTAACTGGAAAGTGTCAGAAGGATTTACCTTGCAGCTTTAAAAGCTTTTGATGTGCCTTGTACCCAAGTGCTTTTGCTCACAGCAAATATTCCTCTTAAGTCCTGAAATTGCCAAAGGAGAAGATAAAAATTGTTTACACATGGTATACTGAATGAACTTTTCTACTGTGCAATATATATATATATTTACAGCTCTCTTCAGAGTAACTGTGAACATTTTTTTAGCCTACACTAAACTAGTTTTAAAGATACAGTATTTATAACTACAATTGTATAGGTTTTTTTAAGTTATTTTTTTAGTACATTGCTTATCTGTAGCATTGTTAGTGCTCAGAATGTAAATACTGAGCATATTGACATTTGTGTACAGTTGTTAGGGGTTTTTTTTTTTCCTACTTTAGCCTCAAACTGGAAATTTCTTGTCCTTCTTTGTCCCCAGCTTCCCCTCCCCTCTTTGAATCTGTGTTTCATACTTAACCAGTCATTTGCAAAGTTCTTCTGTGGCTGTAAATTCCCAGCTATGTTTTAAATTTTTGCTGCTTTCAGCTAATTATTTGAAAAGCCAGAGCAACATTTTGTTTTGTATGCCACTCCAGCTCTTACTTGCATAACGTGTACAGTGCAACAAAATAAGGGAACAGGATGTCTTTCAAGTGCTATGTCTGTTTGAAGCGTGTACAATGAAATTACAGTGCAATTAAAAGATTATATAATTCTTGTTTCTGTTTTGGTTGGGGGTTTTTTTGTTGTTTCTTCTTTTTTTTTAACTTGATGATTCCTTATCTCAGGTCTGAATATAGATAGAATACTGCAGTACTCTGATACAAGCGAGAGAGACAGTGTTCTCCCCAAGTCTTGCCTAAATCCTTATAGCAGAATTCTTTCCTCTGTTTCTTGGGTTAGTTCTTTCTATGTCAGAGTTTTCCCAGGTAGGCATACCTTTTCCTTATCCAGCAGCTATGTTTCAAAATAATATGTGAGGTTTGGGTAGCTTACTCCATATCACCATCTTTCTGAAGTGTGTGAGTACAGGAGAACTCAATTTGATGAGTGTTTGTCAGTGTTTTTCCAGAGATGTACTGATACAGCAGTGGAGTCTCTGATTGTAGCTCCTACTGTAGTTCCTACCAGCTCATCTTTTACCTTCTGCTGAGATAGATGAATGTTGAAAGAAATTTCCTACAGGTAAAAATAGAAGCTGTGTCTGTATCTTTATATACGCTGTTTATGGTGATAAAGTTGCCTCCTTGGCCAAGAAAAAATTGCCATAAACTTGCATTTAATATAGTATCTGAACTACAGATTCTGGAGCACATATATACAAAAACCCCAACACTATACCAGCAAATAAGACAATACTAACTACATCTTTAAGCTAGGACTAAAGCCCTATGTTATTAATGTATATATTTGTAAAGGCACACTTTGCTAGTTGTAGGAAGCATCTATAAGCCTCAAAGAAATAAGGTGGGTACACACATGAAGTTCTCTAGTAATTTGTTATTTTGGAACAGTCAGAAGTGATAATCTTTCATTTCTGCATTTTATTAACTAAATTCTTGACTAGTAAAGCTTTCTTTATGGTATTCCTCTGCAGGCTTGCTTCTAAATGGAGATGTTTGAATGCTTAGGTAGGTTAATAGCTTGAAAGTGCTACATTAGTGTGTTGTAATAGGAGCTTCTTACTGGAAACTGCCCTAGTACTTTTTATAACCACATAAAAAGAACCCAAATCATAACGAAAAGCATAGTGATAATCTGACCTAGATGCCAAGAATATGTAACAACATGTTTTGGTAAATGATGCAAAGGCCCCTTTTACTGTCTGACTAGAATTAGTATCCTCTTCATACTGAAAAGGGGAGCTATTAAGGGGAACTGGTGTCATCTAGTCAAGATGATACATTAAATTGATTTATTAAAACAAATTACAGGTTTGGGTTTTTTTTCTAAAATCATTTATGGGACTAGAAATCACAGAATAGAAAGCTGCTGTTAATCCTAAGAGAGGTGGAAAAATATACTGAATTTATTTTTAGTCAGCACCTGTTTTGAAAAACAAGCAGTCCCAACATCGAGGCAGATGGTATGGTAATGTATAGAAGGCTTATGATTTTTGAGTGGTGTCAAAAATAGCTGGGCTACCAGGGAAGGGAATAAATCCCTTCCCTTCTGAATCACCCCCTGGAGAAGCTGCCTGAAGCCCCCACCCCAGTGCTTGCGGCCATGGCAGACCCAGGGGGTGAGGACTTGCAGCTGCATGACCCTGCAGTGTGGGACTGGGCACTCTGTTGTCATCCCCCAGCAGGGATGTGGGGTGGCCATGGTGTGTTGTGGAGCTGTGCCCCCCTGCCGCTGTGTGATGTCACTTTGCTGTGGCACCTTGAGGGTTTCCTGTGCACGGGAGGTGTTGACCACACGGCTGTGAGGAGCTGACAGCACCCCACGCCAGCGAGGGTTGTGCCACAGCAACTTATGACGAAGCACTGCTGTGAGGTGACATCAAAAACATGGTGACAGGTTGACGTGTGTGATGACATCACGCCAAAGGGCGGGGTCTGCGCCCGGATTGGCGTGAACTTCCCTGTGTCTGCTGCAGTGCTTCACCGCCCTCCCTTATATAGCGGCTCGTAGGTCCCGCCTCCGGGGCTCGATTGGCTGAGCCACGCCGGTAGCGGGCTGTGATTGGGCTGA
>NW_010288143.1:0-8550 GCF_000700745.2 Antrostomus carolinensis
GAGGGCGGCGCGGCGCTGAGGGGCCGGGGCAGGGCGGGGGCCGGGGCCGCCTTCCCGCCGCGCCGGCTTCGCTCCCCGGGATGAGCCGAGCACCGCAGTCCTTTCCCCGAATAAAAGCTACCCCTCGGCTTCTTTAACATGCTGGCTTCTGGCTTCTGGGCCGCGTTATGAAGTGCTGTGGATCCGTGAAAGGGGCTGTACCCGCCTGCGTTTAAAGGGACGAGTGTGCCGGCGCTGTGCGGGTCTCATTGCTGCTCTGTGTAAACGGGAAAAGAAGGCGAAGCAGAAATAAGCAGCGTGGATACTGCATGACATAGGCTTCTGAATTACCGATAACGTTATCTAATATACTCTCGGCCTGTCAATATTGAATTTTGCCATGGTTAGACAAACTTCTGGACAGCAGAATTTTATAAGGGACGAGTGTGCCGGCGCTGTGCGGGTCTCATTGCTGCTCTGTGTAAACGGGAAAAGAAGGCGAAGCAGAAATAAGCAGCGTGGATACTGCATGACATAGGCTTCTGAATTACCGATAACGTTATCTAATATACTCTCGGCCTGTCAATATTGAATTTTGCCATGGTTAGACAAACTTCTGGACAGCAGAATTTTATAATAGGAATTCATCCATATGTAGCCCTGTGCTAGAAAGAGAGTTGTACTAGCCCGGTTTGTTAAGAGGGAGGGTGAACTTTTTGCTGAGAGTAGGTTCTGTGATTTAAGGTTCTGCTTGGCTGCTCCTGTAACTTAACATTGGCCCATTTTGATGAGGTGTGGCACTTGCGCAATCTGATGTTGTACTTATGGTACAGCTGCCAGACTTGTCATATGAAGCAGCTCCTTCCTGGCAGGCATATGTTACATTTCTGACTGCGTTATGCTTAAAGGATGTTTATAAGCTCCAGATTTCTGTGCAACTCGCTTGATTTTATTTTTTATTACGCCCATTTGTATCGTTACAATATTTTTGGCGTCTTTTTTCAGTTGGACTAGAAGACAACATAAATTATATTGCAAATGCTTCTTAAATAATAGTATATTTTAAGGGGATTTTTATCTAGTAGTCCTTAACTAGAGGTCAAAAGCATAAAATTAAGATTAAAATATGAAATTGTACTTGTGTAGTGATTAATCTGGAATAAGGGTGATCTCAGGTTTCCTTTGAAGACTAAATATTTGTGCAGAGTCTGAAGTTTTAACTTATTTTCCTATTCAATTGTCAGGTCATTAAGAAATACAGAAGGATGACTCAGCAGTTATTGTCAGGATAAAATATATGGTGTATAACAATTTACAAAACCACTGCCTGGAAGTTTAGACTAGGGAGTAAAAGATATGAAAACCAACCACAAGCAGAAGTAGGTCTGAAATGATGGCACAAGACTCTCAGAAGTGCGTAAGGAAGATGGTGATTGTTTAATTTTCATTTTAACTGTGTTAAAACACCTCATTCTGATTTAATACAGAATTTTAAAATAATTTTTAATTTTTTCTCTGCCTACATTTGCAGTTTTACAGTGTCTCAGTTTAGAAGTTTTGGAGCTCTTTTGCAATACTACACTGTATTTAAGTGTCAAATTCATAGCCACTGCAAAGCTCAAATCCTGTTCCTCCTAAAATGTCATAGGCAGCTCTTCACATTCAGTTATGATATTTGCAAACATCCACAATATCTTAATAGAGCTCTGTCTTCTTGCTTCATTCACTGATTTGTCTTTGTGAATACACAATTCTCACCTCTTTTGCTTTTGATGTTGTAATAAAATTGACTCACATAAGAGAATAAACACAGTAAGAGACATATCTGAAGTGAGGATTTCCTTTCCCTCCCCTCCTTAACTGGTTGCAAAGCATCATATTGTGCTGCTGTTCCACTAGCTTGTACAGAGTAAATTTGCTTAGTAGAGTAATACTGCAAGTACCAGTGCAGGTTGGACTACAGGCATAAACCCTCCAAGCTTCTTCAGAAGTAGGAAGGTGCTGGGCTGGGAAGTCAATAGTGCCTTGAAGTAAAATAGACATCTTTAAGTAAATATGGTAGTTTCTTTCTGCAGTTACACTGGCAATGAGTGGAGCAGCTTGGAAACTCTAGAGCAAAACATTTTTGCACTTGAGTGAAGAGCAGTCCGCAGAGCTTCATTGTCTCACATAGAAGGTGTGACCTAATGTTATATAAATTCATTGCATGCTAGAAATGAAAAGGGTCTGATTTAAAAATAACAGAGTTTCAGTGCTGCCACCAACTGTTTCTGTTTATAGGGACCTGTTTAAGTGTTTATAAGAACATCTTTGTTTACTGTTTTGTTTTTTTTTTTTTCCTTTCCCTATAACCTTTAGAATTTCTGTTATTTAAAAGACCCTCACTTTCTCACATAATTATTAAACAGATAATAAGTTTTCTGCTACCTCAAGTTGTGATATTAATATTGTAAAATAGACTGCAGGTCAGATAATTCTGTTGGTCTTCTCTGAACCCACAGTTCTGAAAAATGTTTGTCAATGCTTGGAGTCACAACAATCCAAATAAAAATGTTTAATGAAAATATAAATTTAATCAGAAACATTTTTAACACAAAACACATGTTCTAAATTTTACAAGAGCAGTTAGAATGGCATGAAGTAGGACTTTTAAAGTAAAATCTTTTCTAAGCAGTACACAGTGTATGAATTCATGGGACCTCTACGATGTCTCTGCCATGCAGATTCTAAATTTGTACCTCATTGACTGTCACTGATAAATTCTGTTTTGCTGGGAATATGGAAAATTAGGTAATTACTGTCTTAATCTTGGGGAGGATTGATGGTTGCTAAGACTATTCTTGGCACCTATATTTAGTCAGGACTCGGTTACACAGACCAGCCTAATCTTCCCGAATGTCTGTAGTAATTTGTTTGCAGTCTCATGTAGAGCAAGCCAGCTTGCTAACCAAGCAAGAGAACATGGAAGTTGGCTCATGGTCAAGCCCAGTCTGCAGACATTAAGGTTGTAATTGGCTTAAAACATTTGACTCTGCAAATCTAAACTGAAACAGAAACAAAACTACTGCAAATAGTGTGAACGTAGCCCGTGTAACCAAGTATGTGAGAGATAAAGTAGAATTCCAGTTCCCAGGGAGCTGCATCACCTTTTTCATACTCACCAAACGTGTAGTGAAAGCTGTCTGGATTCAAGCCCGTGCTCTTCCTCTGGGTGTCTCTACACTACCAGGCTTGCAGTTTCATGTCTCTAGTCTGGCAGACTGCAGGGTTGGAGATCATGCACTTTCTGTGAACTTTGCAGTTAAACTCTTTGGAGGTAGCCATTTCCACTCCTCTTGTTGGCTGTCCTGTCTCAACCCCTTCGCTTTACATAACTTTCCCACCAAAAAACAACCTAGTTACACATACAGTTTTTGAGCCATCCTTAGATTATATTCTGTCTTGACTCTATTCTTAAAGCACACAGGCCTACTTCCACTTTTTTTTTTTCTTTTCTTTTTATTTATATGGCCAAGGAAACTTTTATGCCTTGTTTTAATTCTTTTTTGTAAAATCTGCTTCATCTTGACTTTTGACTTTTCTAGGTTCACTTCTCTTTCAATCCGACAGGGTTTTTGTGTTCATCAGTTAGTCCTTTGTACAGATTTTGCTTACTGCAGCCTTACAACAGCCCATTCAATCATCTGAGCCTGCAGGCATGCATAAAAGAGCAGATTTCTCCAATATGGAAGACCAAAAAGGAACATTTTTTGGTTTTGGCATTATTTAGAGATGTTTGAAAGTCAAAGAATTTGCATAAGATAGAGCAGGTAGTTAAGAACAAATAAATTTGTTTTAGTTCATCATTCTTTTCTTATGATCTCAGAACTTTCACTTCCTTCGTTACATTTTGAAAGCACACAGTATTGAGGACTGATGGTGAGAATATGAGACATGTAGTATTGTTTAGGTATCTCATCCCAATTTAAAACATCGAACACCTTTAAAAAACTATCCTTTGTCCTTATAATTTGCAATTAAATGGCAAATTCTAATGGAAACACCCGTTATTCAGTAAGGTGGGACTACATGTAATAGTGCAGCGATCTTACCTGGCCCATGATGTCATGTGTATGGATCACATCATATTTTTCTCTCTGTCAGCATCTCTTTCACCTGTGTGTCCTTTATCCTCAAGCAGCACTGAAGCACATTGAGAGAGATATGTGCCTACAAGCAATGCATTCAGAATCATTAGCGTACCTGTTTTACTTCCATCTTTTAACTTTCTATGTTGTTTGTCTTGTCTTGTGCTAATTAATTTTCCCTTATTAGTTTAGCTAAATAACTTCTAAGAACATCTGTCTTCTAAAAGCCAAGAATATCAGAAGACAATACTGAAGTTACAAACAGAATATATATGTTCTGAAATAGCTGCATTTTTGTTTTACAGATGGGTTGGTCACTTCTTTGTAAATTGATAGAAATTTGTCCAAGTACTCTACAGAACATAGCTCCTAAGGATGTTGGGAAGGACTGGGAAGTACTGGGTGTTCACCAGTAAGTATTTTGTATGCAAAGAGTCTTCTGGAATGCTTGGTTATTATGGCAGCATATATATGCAATGAAATATATTTATATAAAGTTATTACATCAGCTTCTATATGGTTGAAGGTTTTTTATGGATTTATTCAGCCTTCAGAATGGGAGACTCACGCAAGCAGGGATCTTACCTGGGTGTGTAAATACCTGAAAGTAGATCTATATGTGTAACTATTCTAGGAGAAAATAAATCTTAAGCTAGAAAAAGCATTTATTTCTTGTCTCTCAACCATGAGTGAACTTGACCACATTACAGTTGTGTTTGCAAATGGTACTTTGGTGTTGATTTAGGTGTTCTTGACAGTGTGATAAATAATTAAATAGTCGCTGTCACTGTGAGGTGAAAGGAAGGAAATTCCTTCAATGTGTTGGCATCCTTTCTACAAGCTCAAAGAGACTTCATGAGATGTTTTCTGCTCTCTTATGTTAAACTTTCATCCAGTAGATGAGGCTTAGAATATTTTACGTCCTCGCTCTTGCTTATGCTTGAATTGGGAGGATAGTTGTGGGGAATTTTCTCCTTGAATGAGACACACTTTAGTGTGTGATTATTTTACCTTACAGTATACTGAGCCAGCTCACATCTTTATATATCAGCACTTGCCTGAAACAGATCATCCTCTATAAAATGCCCTCTTCCCAAAGCAGATTTCCTTCCCCGTAGTAGAAATCATGAGTCATTGGTAGACAAGGGAGAGATGTTCAATGGCTTCAGAGTGTTTGATAACTTGGTTGTCAAACTGTGGTTTTCCATCCATGCAGGGTGTAAGGAGTAAGGAAGTCTAAGCCACAGCTACTTATGGAGCAAAGAGCTGAAGGAATCTTCACCTCATGTACATTTTCTACATATGTATGCATGTGCACACATACCTGCAACCACACAGTAAAATGCATTAGGAATGCTTAAGACTAGAACACTTTAATCAGGAGGTTAAAGCAGATTTAAGGGTGTCTGTTTAGCTACTCTACCAGCTCGTTTAGAGTGGCTCTTTGTTTTCCTTGATTCATCACCCTACCGCTTAGTCCATACACGTGGGCTGTGTGCTGGGACAAGAATTTGCCTCAGGACTGAAAACCCAAATGTCACCCTTGTCACCCAAATGTCATCCTTGTCTGTAGACATCTAAGTCAAAAATGTGCATACAGAAGTTTCAGTGAGGTATCTATCTCAGTTTAATTTTAAAAAAGCCCCTGCATTTAACTAGGTTTTATTTTCCATTCTGAAGATCGTCCCACCCACTATTCCGACTAACCCTAGCTTTCAGTAGCGATTTTGTGTTCATGAGAGTGTAAGGATGTAATCAAGGCATGGCTTATATGAACAGACAATATATCTTTTATATATACTTTTTATGATACTGTTAAAGGTTTCCTATCTTGTGAAAGGAAAAGGATGTTATATCTCCCATCAGACTTTGGCTCTTATGTGTACTTTGGTCATTGTAGCTATGACACTAGTGCTACAACAGAGGAGAGAGAAACTAGCAGCATCATAGTGCTGTATGGTGGAAACTTAGACAGGGCAGAGTTCTTCAAGATGCTGTTCAAGTTCTTTAGCTGGGAAATTGGTGCTTCTCTTCCAGCAAAGCCTTGATCATTCACTGTAACTGAACTCTTACAACAAACAGAAGAGTGCCCTACTGTCCACAGTCTGCTGCACTCCACAACCCTGCTTTCTGTAGAGTAACCCCATCCTGAATGAGACTCATGCCCCATAGAATTAATATATAAAAAATAATTTAAAAATGAAGTAAAATTGATAAATTATACATCATTATTTTAATTAAGTGTGAAAATAGTTAAAATGCCAACATTAAATCATTACTAATGTGAAAAAAAATCAAGTAAAATAAAAGTTTTTAAAAAGAATTAATCAGGGGCTTTTTAAGCATTTTTGTTTTTAAAATAAATGTTTGATAGAATTTTGTTTGTTAATAATTTCTTTAGCCATAACTCTTTTTTCCTTTTTTTTTTTTCTTTTAGGCAGATTCTTAAAATGCTTACAGTCCACAAAGGAAATATAAATCTCTCAGTAATAGGACTGAAAGCATTAAACCTACTCCTCATGTCAGGTATTGTGTATTTTGCTTTCCTACTTTGCCTAAGCCTTTAAAACACAGAAGTGTGGTATAAAGTGTGCGACCGTACAGGTCGGGCCTGATTCTTCTGTTTCATTCTGTAAAGTCACTTGTCATTTGTACTTGTATACAAAATAATGAGTACTGGTTTGCACCTTTTTTACCCAGGTGGAAAGTATTCTCCAAATTGCATGACTGTGAAGAACATGACTGATTAATTTTGCCAACTTGTTTTTAGCATGGACACAAATACTTGCTGTTAAGTAGTTAAGTAAAATAAGTAAGAACTTATTTTTTCTTAACCAGAGTATAAATTTGGTGACATTCTGACTTGATCCTTTACTACTGGTTAGTGCTTTTGAAAACAGTAAATAATCTCTGACATTTCTGCTATTCTGCTCTGCAGAGACCTAATATTATCGGGTACTGAGGACTTTTCTCCTGGTGCTGAGATTCTTGATCTTCTGTTGAAACTAAAGAGATCCTAAGCGGGAGATTCTGCTGATTTTATTTGAGCTAGCATATAATATTAGCACAAACTATTGTTAGAATAGGAATGTTTCCATTGATTTTAACAGGCTTTGGAATCAGCCTGTTTTACAAACTAAGGATTAGACTTGACTTTAGGTAGTTAAAGCTAACCCAGCTGTCCAAGGTTTTGTGGTAGGTAGTAGAGTGAGACAGGCACTTCAGAGATGATTCATGCATTCATGCTATTCGTCTGTTTTATAAGATCAGTTACCTCTTGAACTTGCTTTCCTCTCCTTTTTTATTATAGAGAGGTCTGGAGGACTAGCTTAGACTGGATGCCTAACTTTTTCTCTGCTGAATCTGGCTAATACAGGTCTCATTATAAGGCATTACACTGTGTGGTTAATAGTAACAATAGGAAAATCTGACTATTAGTGAGTAACTATAGCCGGCAACTTCTTTCTTTTAATTGTGAGGTATCATGAAGGGTCCTAAAATGTTGACTATATATTCCATGGCAGTTTATTCCTGACTGCTGCTCTTCTTCTCAGCAGTTGATTAACCAAACTTAAACTGTCATTTCAACTACCTTACTTGAAAAAAATATTTGAAATTGTACCTTGTCAGAAAAATCTCTTAGTATTCTTTATTTCTATATGTCTGTAAACTTGAATTGCACTATAGCTGGAGCTGACAGGCCAGTGTGAATGCCATATAGAGAGATCTTATTTGAAAAGAAAAACACAAAAAAACCAGCTGCTATTTAAACACTGGAATAGGCATTATGAATTCTGTTGTTATTGCTGTAAGCTTGGAAAACTGTCATGAATATTAATCTTTTTGCCTACACATGCTATAGAGAGAGTAATATTTTTTTCAGATTTTTGGTAATGTCATAAAAGCAACAGTGAGATTGGCTGTTTAGTTCCATTTCAGACTGAATGAATGGCTGAGAGAGTGAGAACAGGGTTTCATGGTACAGATGGTGTGATTTCATGGTTCACTGTGGCTGACAGCTACATTTCAAATCCCCTCTTTGCTTTGCTCAGGCAGTGTAGTCCTGCCCTCTTTCTTCCATCAACCTTACTTCTTAGTGAAACTTTTCAGCTTACTATGACTGCAAAAAGGATTTTTTGATAGGTTAATTTTCTACCAGTTTAATCAATTGAAGTGGCTCATAGGGAGCAACAGTGGAGGGGGGAACCCGTCTCCTTGGCAGTAGTGTTTTAGAAGATCTCTAATTTTATTTTAAAAGACTACCTTAAGAGAGAACATCCTCATGTGTTATACGAAAACCTGGATTTGAGCCATCAGAGTAAATTTTAAGGACAGTATTAAAGAATTTTGGATTTTAATGGTTAAGTACAGTGCTTCAATAAAAATGTTGAGAACTAATCAGTGCAACATAATCTCTTCTGCTGTTCAGACGTAATTGCATTCC